>NW_027490308.1:0-300000 GCF_050948175.1 Xylocopa sonorina
CATTTCTATGTTTCATGGTACGATATAATATGATTGCGAAGGGTCATGTATTCCTTGTCTACACTTCAAATGAATGTAAATGCGACACTTCCTTGCTAGGAAATAGCGTCTGCAGATGTCTAGGTATCGTAGCAATAGAGTTCTAATGCTTCTTAAAACGCGATATCGCATCTCATTTCTATGTTTCATGGTAAGATGTAATATGATTTGCGAAGTGTTATGTAGTCCTCGTCTACACTTCAAATCAAAGTAAATGCGACACTTCCTCGCTAGGAAATAGCGTTTGCAGATGTCTACGTATCGTAGCAATAGAGTTCTATATGATTCTTAAAACGCGATATCGCATCTCATTTCACTATGTTTCATGAGTAAGTTACTAACTATGATTTTGCGAAGTGTCATGTATTCCTCGTCTACACTTCAAATGAATGTAAATGCGACACTTCCTTGCTAGGAAATAGCGTCTGCAGATGTCTAGGTATCGTAGCAATAGAGTTCTAATGCTTCTTAAAACGCGATATCGCATCTCATTTCTATGTTTCATGGTAAGATGTAATATGATTTGCGAAGTGTTATGTATTCCTCGTCTACACTTCAAATGAATGTGAATGCGACACTTCCTCGCTAGGAAATAGCGTTTGCAGATGTCTACGTATCGTAGCAATAGAGTTCTTATGATTCTTAAAACGCGATATCGCATCTCATTTCTATGTTTCATGGTAAGATATAATATGATTTGCGAAGTGTTATGTATTCCTCGTCTACGATTCAAATGAATGTAAATGCGACACTTCCTTGCAAGGATATAGCGTTTGCAGATGTCTACGTATCGTAGCAATAGAGTTCTTATGATTCTTAAAACGCGATATCGCATCTCATTTCTATGTTATCATGGTACGATATAATATGATTTGCGAAGGGTCATGTATTCCTTGTCTACACTTCAAAATGAATGTAAATGCGACACTTCCTTGCTAGGGAAATAGCGTCTGCAGATGTCTAGGTATCGTAGCAATAGAGTTCTAATCCTTTTAAAACGCGATATCGCATCTCACTTCTATGTTTCATGGTAAGATGTAATATGATTTGCGAAGTGTTATGTATTCCTCGCCTACACTTCAAATGAATGTAAATGCGACACTTCCTTGCAAGGAAGTAGCGATTGCAGATGTCTACGTATCGAAGCAATAGAGTTCAAATGCTTCTATCAAAACGAGATATTGCATCTCATATCTATGTTTCATGATAAGATATAACTATACATTGCGAAGTGTTATGCATTCCTCGTCTACGATTCAAATGAATGTAAATGCGACACTTCCTTGCAAGGAAATAGCGTTTGCAGATGTCTACGTATCATAGCAATAGAGTTCTTATGATTCATAAAACGCGATACGATCGCATCTCATGTTCTAGATGTTACATGGTAAGATATAATATGATTCGAGAAGTGTCATGTATTCCTCGTCTACACTTCAGATGAATTTAAATGCGACACTTCCTTGCTAGGAAATAGCGTCTGCAGATGTCTAGGTATCGTAGCAATAGAGTTCTAATGCTTCTTAAAACGCGATATCGCATCTCATTTCTATGTTTCATGGTAAGATGTAATATCGATTTGGCGAAGTGTTATGTAGTCCACGTCTACACTTCAAATGAAAGTAAATGCGACACTTCCTCGCTAGGAAATAGCGTTTGGCAGATGTCTACGTATCGTAGCAATAGAGTTCATATGATTCTATAACGTACGCGATATCGCATCTCATTTCTATGTTTCATGGTAAGTTATAATATGATTTTGCGAAGTGTTATGTATTCCTCGTCTACACTTTAAATGAATGTAAATGCGACACTTCCTTGCTAGGAAATAGCGTTTGCAGATGTCTAGGTATCGTAGCAATTAGAGTTCTAATGCTTTTTAAAACGCGATATCGCATCTCACTTCTATGTTTCATGGTAAGATGTAATATGATTTGCGAAGTGTTATGTATTCCTCGCCTACACTTCAAATGAATGAAATGCGACACTTCCTTGCAAGGAAGTAACGATTGCAGATGTCTACGTATCGTAGCAATAGAGTTCTTATGATTCTTAAAACGCGATATCGCATCTCATTTCTATGTTTCATGGTAAGATATAACCATGATTTGCGAAGTGTTATGTATTCCTCGTCTACACTTCAAATGAATGTGAATGCGATACTTCCTCGCTACTAACTAGCGTTTGCAGATGTCTACGTATCGTAGCAATAGCTTTCTAATGCTTCTTAAAACGCGATATCGCATCTCATTTCTATGTTTCATGGTAAGATATAATATGATTGCGAAGTGTCATGTATTCCTCGTCTACACTTCAAATGAATGTAAATCCGACACTTCCTTGCTAGGAAATAGCGTCTGCAGATGTCTAGGTATCGTAGCAATAGAGTTCAAACGCTTCTTAAAACTAGATATTGCATCTCATATCTATGTCTCATGATAAGGTATAATATTCATTGCGAAGTGTTATGCATTCCTCGTCTACGATTCAAATGAATGTAAATGCGACACATCCTTGCAAGGAAATAGCGATTGCAGATGTCTACGTATCGTAGCAATAGAGTTCTAATGCTTCTTAAAACGCGATATCGCATCTCATTTCTATGTTTCATGGTAAGATGTAATATGATTTGCGAAGTGTTATGTATTCCTCGTCTACACTTCAAATGAATGTAAATGCGACACTTCCTTGCAAGGAAGTAGCGATTGCAGATGTCTACGTATCGAAGCAATAGAGTTCAAATGCTTCTTAAAACGAGATATTGCATCTCATATCTATGTTTCATGATAAGATATAATATACATTGCGAAGTGTTATGCATTCCTCGACTACGATTCAAGTGAATGTAAATGCGACACTTCCTTGCAAGGAAATAGCGTTTGCAGATGTCTACGTATCGTAGCAATAGAGTTCTTATGATTCTTAAAACGCGATATCGCATCTCATATCTATGTTTCATGGTAAGATATAGTATGATTTGCGAAGTGTCATGTATTCCTCGTCTACACTTCTAATGAATGTAAATGCGACACTTCCTCGCTAGGATATAGCGTTTGCAGATGTCTACGTATCGTAGCAATAGAGTTCATATGATTCTTAAAACGCGATATCGCATCTCATTTCTATGTTTCATGGTAAGATATAATATGATTTGCGAAGTGTTATGTATTCCTCGTCCTTACTTCAAATGAATGTAAATCCGACACTTCCTTGCTAGGAAATAGCGTCTGCAGATGTCTACGTATCGAAGCAATAGAGTTCAAATGCTTCTTAAGACGAGATATTGCATCTCATATCTATGTTTCATGATAAGATATAATATACATTGCGAAGTGTTGTGCATTCCTCGTCTACGATTCAAATGAATGTAAATGCGACACTTCCTTGCAAGGAAATGGCGTTTGCAGTTGTCTACGTATCGTAGCAATAGAGTTCTTATGATTCTTAAACGCGATATCGCATCTCATTTCTATGTTTCATGGTAAGATATAATATGATTTGCGCAGTGTCATGTATTCCTCGTCTACACTTCAAATGAATGTGAATGCGACCCTTCCTCGCTAGGAAATAGCGTTTGCAGATGTCTACGTATCGTAGCAATAGGGTTCATATGATTCTTAGAACGCGATATCGCATCTCATTTCTATGTTTCATGGTAAGATATAACATGATTTGCGAAGTGTTATGTATTCCTCGTCTACACTTCAAATGAATGTGAATGCGATACTTCCTCGCTAGGAAATAGCGTTTGCAGATGTCTACGTATCGTAGCAGTAGCTTTCTAATGCTTCTTAAGACGCGATATCGCATCTCATTTCTATGATTCCTGGTAAGATATAATATGATTTGCGAAGTGTCATGTATTCCTCGTCTACGATTCAAATGAATGTAAATGCGACACTTCCTTGCAAGGAAATAGCGTCTGCAGATGTCTAGGTATCGTAGCAATAGAGTTCAAACGCTTCTTAAAACTAGATATTGCATCTCATATCTATGTCTCATGATAAGGTATAATATTCATTGCGAAGTGTTATGCATTCCTCGTCTACGATTCAAATGAATGTAAATGCGACACTTCCTTGCAAGGAAATAGCGTTTGCAGATGTCTACGTATCGTAGCAATAGAGTTCTAATGCTTCTTAAAACGCGATATCGCATCTCATTTCTATGTTTCATGGTAAGATGTAATATGATTTGCGAAGTGTTATGTATTCCTCGTCTACACTTCAAATGAATGTAAATGCGACACTTCCTTGCAAGGAAGTAGCGATTGCAGATGTCTACGTATCGAAGCAATAGAGTTCAAATGCTTCTTAAGACGAGATAATGCATCTCATATCTATGTTTCATGATAAGATATAATATACATTGCGAAGTGTTATGCATTCCTCGTCTACGATTCAAATGAATGTAAATGCGACACTTCCTTGCAAGGAAATAGCGTTTGCAGATGTCTACGTATCGTAGCAATAGAGTTCTTATGATTCTTAAAACGCGATATCGCTTCTCATTTCTATGTTTCATGGTAAGATATAATATGATTTGCGAAGTGTCATGTATTCCTCGTCTACACTTCAAATGAATGTGAATGCGACACTTCCTCGCTAGGAAATAGAGTTTGCAGATGTCTACGTATCGTAGCAATAGAGTTCATATGATTCTTAAAACGCGATATCGCATCTCATTTCTATGTTTCATGGTAAGATATAACATGATTTGCGAAGTGTTATGTATTCCTCGTCTACACTTCAAATGAATGTGAATGCGATACTTCCTCGCTACTAAATAGCGTTTGCAGATGTCTACGTATCGTAGCAATAGCTTTCTAATGCTTCTTAAAACGCGATATCGCATCTCATTTCTATGTTTCATGGTAAGATATAACATGATTTGCGAAGTGTTATGTATTCCTCATCTACACTTCAAATGAATGTGAATGCGATACTTCCTCGCTAGGAAATAGCGTTTGCAGATGTCTACGTATCGTAGCAATAGCTTTCTAATGCTCCTTAAGACGCGATATCGCATCTCATTTCTATGTTTCATGGTAAGATATAATATGATTTGCGAAGTGTCATGTATTCCTCGTCTACACTTCAAATGAATGTAAATGCGACACTTCCTTGCTAGGAAATAGCGTCTGCAGATGTCTAGGTATCGTAGCAATAGAGTTCTAATGCTTCTTAAAACGCGATATCGCATCTCATTTCTATGTTTCATGGTAAGATGTAATATGATTTGCGAAGTGTTATGTATTCCTCGTCTACACTTCAAATGAATGTGAATGCGACACTTCCTCGCTAGGAAATAGCGTTTGCAGATGTCAACGTATCGTAGCAATAGAGTTCTTATGATTCTTAAAACGCGATATCGCATCTCATTTCTATGTTTCATGGTAAGATATAATATGATTTGCGAAGTGTTATGTATTCCTCGTCTACGATTCAAATGAATGTAAATGCGACACTTCCTTGCAAGTATATAGCGTTTGCAGATGTCTACGTATCGTAGCAATAGAGTTCTTATGATTCTTAAAACGCGATATCGCATCTCATTTCTATGTTTCATGGTACGATATAATATGATTTGCGAAGGGTCATGTATTCCTTGTCTACACTTCAAATGAATGTAAATGCGACACTTCCTTGCTAGGAAATAGCGTCTGCAGATGTCTAGGTATCGTAGCAATAGAGT
This sequence comes from Xylocopa sonorina, assembly GCF_050948175.1. NCBI lineage: Eukaryota > Metazoa > Arthropoda > Insecta > Hymenoptera > Apidae > Xylocopa > Xylocopa sonorina. The sequence continues at coordinate 5,734 of NW_027490308.1, forward strand.
TCTAATCCTTTTTAAAACGCGATATCGCATCTCACTTCTATGTTTCATGGTAAGATGTAATATGATTTGCGAAGTGTTATGTATTCCTCGCCTACACTTCAAATGAATGTAAATGCGACACTTCCTTGCAAGGAAGTAGCGATTGCAGATGTCTACGTATCGAAGCAATAGAGTTCAAATGCTTCTTAAAACGAGATATTGCATCTCATATCTATGTTTCATGATAAGATATAATATACATTGCGAAGTGTTATGCATTCCTCGTCTACGATTCAAATGAATGTAAATGCGACACTTCCTTGCAAGGAAATAGCGTTTGCAGATGTCTACGTATCGTAGCAATAGAGTTCTTATGATTCATAAAACGCGATATCGCATCTCATTTCTATGTTTCATGGTAAGATATAATATGATTTGAGAAGTGTCATGTATTCCTCGTCTACACTTCAAATGAATTTAAATGCGACACTTCCTTGCTAGGAAATAGCGTCTGCAGATGTCTAGGTATCGTAGCAATAGAGTTCTAATGCTTCTTAAAACGCGATATCGCATCTCATTTCTATGTTTCATGGTAAGATGTAATATGATTTGCGAAGTGTTATGTAGTCCACGTCTACACTTCAAATGAAAGTAAATGCGACACTTCCTCGCTAGGAAATAGCGTTTGCAGATGTCTACGTATCGTAGCAATAGAGTTCATATGATTCTTAAAACGCGATATCGCATCTCATTTCTATGTTTCATGGTAAGTTATAATATGATTTGCGAAGTGTTATGTATTCCTCGTCTACACTTCAAATGAATGTAAATGCGACACTTCCTTGCTAGGAAATAGCGTTTGCAGATGTCTAGGTATCGTAGCAATAGAGTTCTAATGCTTTTTAAAACGCGATATCGCATCTCACTTCTATGTTTCATGGTAAGATGTAATATGATTTGCGAAGTGTTATGTATTCCTCGCCTACACTTCAAATGAATGTAAATGCGACACTTCCTTGCAAGGAAGTAACGATTGCAGATGTCTACGTGTCGTAGCAATAGAGTTCTTATGATTCTTAAAACGCGATATCGCATCTCATTTCTATGTTTCATGGTAAGATATAACATGATTTGCGAAGTGTTATGTATTCCTCGTCTACACTTCAAATGAATGTGAATGCGATACTTCCTCGCTACTAACTAGCGTTTGCAGATGTCTACGTATCGTAGCAATAGCTTTCTAATGCTTCTTAAAACGCGGTATCGCATCTCATTTCTATGTTTCATGGTAAGATATAATATGATTTGCGAAGTGTCATGTATTCCTCGTCTACACTTCAAATGAATGTAAATCCGACACTTCCTTGCTAGGAAATAGCGTCTGCAGATGTCTAGGTATCGTAGCAATAGAGTTCAAACGCTTCTTAAAACTAGATATTGCATCTCATATCTATGTCTCATGATAAGGTATAATATTCATTGCGAAGTGTTATGCATTCCTCGTCTACGATTCAAATGAATGTAAATGCGACACATCCTTGCAAGGAAATAGCGATTGCAGATGTCTACGTATCGTAGCAATAGAGTTCTAATGCTTCTTAAAACGCGATATCGCATCTCATTTCTATGTTTCATGGTAAGATGTAATATGATTTGCGAAGTGTTATGTATTCCTCGTCTACACTTCAAATGAATGTGAATGCGACACTTCCTTGCAAGGAAGTAGCGATTGCAGATGTCTACGTATCGAAGCAATAGAGTTCAAATGCTTCTTAAAACGAGATATTGCATCTCATATCTATGTTTCATGATAAGATATAATATACATTGCGAAGTGTTATGCATTCCTCGACTACGATTCAAGTGAATGTAAATGCGACACTTCCTTGCAAGGAAATAGCGTTTGCAGATGTCTACGTATCGTAGCAATAGAGTTCTTATGATTCTTAAAACGCGATATCGCATCTCATATCTATGTTTCATGGTAAGATATAGTATGATTTGCGAAGTGTCATGTATTCCTCGTCTACACTTCTAATGAATGTAAATGCGACACTTCCTCGCTAGGATATAGCGTTTGCAGATGTCTACGTATCGTAGCAATAGAGTTCATATGATTCTTAAAACGCGATATCGCATCTCATTTCTATGTTTCATGGTAAGATATAATATGATTTGCGAAGTGTTATGTATTCCTCGTCCTTACTTCAAATGAATGTAAATCCGACACTTCCTTGCTAGGAAATAGCGTCTGCAGATGTCTACGTATCGAAGCAATAGAGTTCAAGTGCTTCTTAAGACGAGATATTGCATCTCATATCTATGTTTCATGATAAGATATAATATACATTGCGAAGTGTTGTGCATTCCTCGTCTACGATTCAAATGAATGTAAATGCGACACTTCCTTGCAAGGAAATGGCGTTTGCAGTTGTCTACGTATCGTAGCAATAGAGTTCTTATGATTCTTAAAACGCGATATCGCATCTCATTTCTATGTTTCATGGTAAGATATAATATGATTTGCGCAGTGTCATGTATTCCTCGTCTACACTTCAAATGAATGTGAATGCGACCCTTCCTCGCTAGGAAATAGCGTTTGCAGATGTCTACGTATCGTAGCAATAGGGTTCATATGATTCTTAGAACGCGATATCGCATCTCATTTCTATGTTTCATGGTAAGATATAACATGATTTGCGAAGTGTTATGTATTCCTCGTATACACTTCAAATGAATGTGAATGCGATACTTCCTCGCTAGGAAATAGCGTTTGCAGATGTCTACGTATCGTAGCAGTAGCTTTCTAATGCTTCTTAAGACGCGATATCGCATCTCATTTCTATGATTCCTGGTAAGATATAATATGATTTGCGAAGTGTCATGTATTCCTCGTCTACGATTCAAATGAATGTAAATGCGACACTTCCTTGCAAGGAAATAGCGTCTGCAGATGTCTAGGTATCGTAGCAATAGAGTTCAAACGCTTCTTAAAACTAGATATTGCATCTCATATCTATGTCTCATGATAAGGTATAATATTCATTGCGAAGTGTTATGCATTCCTCGTCTACGATTCAAATGAATGTAAATGCGACACTTCCTTGCAAGGAAATAGCGTTTGCAGATGTCTACGTATCGTAGCAATAGAGTTCTAATGCTTCTTAAAACGCGATATCGCATCTCATTTCTATGTTTCATGGTAAGATGTAATATGATTTGCGAAGTGTTATGTATTCCTCGTCTACACTTCAAATGAATGTAAATGCGACACTTCCTTGCAAGGAAGTAGCGATTGCAGATGTCTACGTATCGAAGCAATAGAGTTCAAATGCTTCTTAAGACGAGATAATGCATCTCATATCTATGTTTCATGATAAGATATAATATACATTGCGAAGTGTTATGCATTCCTCGTCTACGATTCAAATGAATGTAAATGCGACACTTCCTTGCAAGGAAATAGCGTTTGCAGATGTCTACGTATCGTAGCAATAGAGTTCTTATGATTCTTAAAACGCGATATCGCTTCTCATTTCTATGTTTCATGGTAAGATATAATATGATTTGCGAAGTGTCATGTATTCCTCGTCTACACTTCAAATGAATGTGAATGCGACACTTCCTCGCTAGGAAATAGCGTTTGCAGATGTCTACGTATCGTAGCAATAGAGTTCATATGATTCTTAAAACGCGATATCGCATCTCATTTCTATGTTTCATGGTAAGATATAACATGATTTGCGAAGTGTTATGTATTCCTCGTCTACACTTCAAATGAATGTGAATGCGATACTTCCTCGCTACTAAATAGCGTTTGCAGATGTCTACGTATCGTAGCAATAGCTTTCTAATGCTTCTTAAAACGCGATATCGCATCTCATTTCTATGTTTCATGGTAAGATATAACATGATTTGCGAAGTGTTATGTATTCCTCATCTACACTTCAAATGAATGTGAATGCGATACTTCCTCGCTAGGAAATAGCGTTTGCAGATGTCTACGTATCGTAGCAATAGCTTTCTAATGCTCCTTAAGACGCGATATCGCATCTCATTTCTATGTTTCATGGTAAGATATAATATGATTTGCGAAGTGTCATGTATTCCTCGTCTACACTTCAAATGAATGTAAATGCGACACTTCCTTGCCAGGAAATAGCGTCTGCAGATGTCTAGGTATCGTAGCAATAGAGTTCTAATGCTTCTTAACACGCGATATCGCATCTCATTTCTATGTTTCATGGTAAGATGTAGTATGATTTGCGAAGTGTTATGTATTCCTCGTCTACACTTCAAATGAATGTGATTGCGACACTTCCTCGCGAGGAAATAGCGTTTGCAGATGTCTACGTATCGTAGCAATAGAGTTCTTATGATACTTAAAACGCGATATCGCAACTCATTTCTATGTTTCATGGTAAGATATAATATGATTTGCGAAGTGTCATGTATTCCTCGTCTACACTTCAAATGAATGTGAATGCGACACTTCCTCGCTAGGAAATAGCGTTTGCAGATGTCTACGTATCGTAGCAATAGAGTTCATATGATACTTAGAACGCGATATCGCATCTCATTTCTATGTTTCATGGTAAGATATAACATGATATGCGAAGTGTTATGTATTCCTCGTCTACACATCAAATGAATGTAAATGCGACACTTCCTTGAAAGGAAATAGCGATTGCAGATGTCTATGTATCGATGCATTAGAGTTCAAATGCTTCTTAAAACGAGATATTGCATCTCATATCTATGTTTCATGATAAGATATAATACACATTGCGAAGTGTTATGCATTCCTCGTCTACGATTCAAATGAATGTAAATGCGACACTTCCTCGCTAGGAAATAGCGCTTGCAGATGTCTACGTATCGTAGCAATAGAGTTCTTATGATTCTTAAAACGCGATATCGCATCTCATTTCTATGTTTCATGGTAAGATATAATATGATTTGCGAAGTGTCATGTATTCCTCGTCTACACTTCAAATGAATGTGAATGCGACAGTTCCTCGCTAGGAAATAGCGTTTGCAGATGTCTACGTATCGTAGCAATAGAGTTCTTATGATTCTTAAAACGCGATATCGCATCTCATTTCTATGTTTCATGGTAAGATATAATATGATTTGCGAAGTGTCATGTATTCCTCGTCTACACTTCAAACGAATGTGAATGCGACACTTCCTCGCTAGGAAATAGCGTTTGCAGATGTCTACGTATCGTAGCAATAGAGTTCATATGATTCTTAGAACGCGATATCGCATCTCATTTCTATGTTTCATGGTAAGATATAACATGATTTGCGAAGTGTTATTTAATCCTCGTCTACACTTCAAATGAATGTGAATGCGATACTTCTTCGCTACTATATAGCGTTTGCAGATGTCTACGTTTCGTAGCAATAGAGTTCAGATGATTCTTAAAACGCGATATCGCATCTCATTTCTATGTTTCATGGTAAGATATAACATGATTTGCGAAGTGTTATGTATTCCTCATCTACACTTCAAATGAATGTGAATGCGACACTTCCTCGCTAGGAAATAGCGTTTGCAGATGTCTACGTATCGTAGCAATAGCTTTCTAATGCTCCTTAAGACGCGATATCGCATCTCATTTCTATGTTTCATGCTAAGATATAATATGATTTGCGAAGTGTCATGTATTCCTCGTCTACGCTTCAAATGAATGTGAATGCGACACTTCCTCGCTAGGAAATAGCGTCTGCAGATGTCTAGGTATCGTAGCAATAGAGTTCTAATGCTTCTTAAAACGCGGTATCGCATCTCATTTCTATGTTTCATGGTAAGATATAATATACATTGCGAAGTGTTATGCATTCCTCGTCTACGATTCAAATGAATGTAAATGCGACACTTCCTTGCAAGGAAATAGCGTTTGCAGATGTCTACGTATCGTAGCAATAGAGTTCATATGATTCTTAAAACGCGATGTCGCATCTCATTTCTATGTTTCATGGTAAGATATAATATGATTTGCGAAGTGTCATGTATTCCTCGTCTACACTTCAAATGAATGTAAATGCGACATTTCCTTGCTAGGAAATTGCGTCTGCAGATGTCTAGGTATCGTAGCAATAGAGTACTAATGCTTCTTAAAACGCGATATCGCATCTCATTTCTATGTTTCATGGTAGGATGTAAAATTATTTGCGAAGTGTTATGTATTCCTCGCCTACACTTCAAGTGGATGTAAATGCGACACTTCCTAGCAAGGAAGTAGCGATTGCAGATGTCTACGTATCGAAGAAATAGAGTTCAAATGCTTCTTAAAACGAGATGTTGCATCTTATATCTATGTTTCATGATAAGATATAATATACATTGCGAAGTGTTATGCATTCCTCGTCTACGATTCAAATGAATGTAAATGCGACACTTCCTTGCAAGGAAATAGCGTTTGCAGATGTCTACGTATCGTAGCAATAGAGTTCTTATGATTCATAAAACGCGATATCGCATCTCATTTCTATGTTTCATGGTAAGATATAATATGATTTGAGAAGTGTCATGTATTCCTCGTCTACACTTCAAATGAATTTAAATGCGACACTTCCTTGCTAGGAAATGGCGTCTGCAGATGTCTAGGTATCGTAGCAATAGAGTTCTAATGCTTCTTAAAACGCGATATCGCATCTCATTTCTATGTTTCATGGTAAGATGTAATATGATTTGCGAAGTGTTATGTAGTCCTCGTCTACACTTCAAATGAAAGTAAATGCGACACTTCCTCGCTAGGAAATAGCGTTTGCAGATGTCTACGTATCGTAGCAATAGAGTTCATATGATTCTTAAAACGCGATATCGCATCTCATTTCTATGTTTCATGGTAAGTTATAATATGATTTGCGAAGTGTCATGTATTCCTCGTCTACACTTCAAATGAATGTAAATGCGACACTTCCTTGCTAGGAAATAGCGTCTGCAGATGTCTAGGTATCGTAGCAATAGAGTTCTAATGCTTCTTAAAACGCGATATCGCATCTCATTTCTATGTTTCATGGTAAGATGTAATATGATTTGCGAAGTGTTATGTATTCCTCGTCTACACTTCAAATGAATGTGAATGCGACACTTCCTCGCTAGGAAATAGCGTTTGCAGATGTCTACGTATCGTAGCAATAGCTTTCTAATGCTCCTTAAGACGCGATATCGCATCTCATTTCTATGTTTCATGCTAAGATATAATATGATTTGCGAAGTGTCATGTATTCCTCGTCTACGCTTCAAATGAATGTGAATGCGACACTTCCTTGCAAGGAAGTAGCGATTGCAGATGTCTACGTATCGAAGCAATAGAGTTCAAATGCTTCTTAAAACGAGATATTGCATCTCATATCTATGTTTCATGATAAGATACAATATACATTGCGAAGTGTTATGCATTCCTCGTCTACGATTCAAATGAATGTAAATGCGATACTTCCTTGCACGGAAATAGCGTTTGCAGATGTCTACGTATCGTAGCAATAGAGTTCTTATGATTCTTAAAACGCGATATCGCATCTCATTTCTATGTTTCATGGTAAGATATAATATGATTTGCGAAGGGTCATGTATTCCTCGTCTACACTTCAAATGAATGTGAATGCGACACTTCCTCGCTAGGAAATAGCGTTTGCAGATGTCTATGTATCGTAGCAATAGAGTTCATATGATTCTTAAAACGCGATGTCGCATCTCATTTCTATGTTTCATGGTAGGATATAATATGATTTGCGAAGTGTCATGTATTCCTCGTCTACACTTCAAATGAATGTAAATGCGACACTTCCTTGCTAGGAAATTGCGTCTGCAGATGTCTAGGTATCGTAGCAATAGAGTTCTAATGCTTCTTAAAACGCGATATCGCATCTCATTTCTATGTTTCATGGTAGGATGTAAAATTATTTGCGAAGTGTTATGTATTCCTCGCCTACACTTCAAGTGAATGTAAATGCGACACTTCCTTGCAAGGAAGTAGCGATTGCAGATGTCTACGTATCGAAGAAATAGAGTTCAAATGCTTCTTAAAACGAGATATTGCATCTTATATCTATGTTTCATGATAAGATATAATATACATTGCGAAGTGTTATGCATTCCTCGTCTACGATTCAAATGAATGTAAATGCGACACTTCCTTGCAAGGAAATAGCGTTTGCAAATGTCTACGTATCGTAGCAATAGAGTTCTTATGATTCTTAAAACGCGATATCGCATCTCATTTCTATGTTTCATGGTAAGATATAATATGATTTGCGAAGTGTCATGTATTCCGCGTCTACGCTTCAAATGAATGTAAATGCGACACTTCCTCGCTAGGAAATAGCGTTTGAAGATGTCTACGTATCGTAGCAATAGAGTTCATATGATTCTTAAAACGCGATATCGCATCTCATTTCTATGTTTCATGATAAGATATAATATGATTTGCGAAGTGTCATGTATTCCTCGTCTACACTTCAAATGAATGTAAATGCGACACTTCCTCGCTAGGAAATAGCGTTTGCAGATGTCTACGTATCGTAGCAATAGAGTTCATATGATTCTTAAAACGCGATATCGCATCTCATTTCTATGTTTCATGGTAGGATATAACATAATTTGCGAAGTGTTATGTATTCCTCGTCTACACTTCAAATGAATGTGAATGCGATACTTCCTCGCTAGGAAATAGCGTTTGCAGATGTCTACGTTTCGTAGCAATAGCTTTCTAATGCTTCTTAAAACGCGATATCGCATCTCATTTCTATGTTTCATGGTAAGATATAATATACATTGCGAAGTGTTATGTATTCCCCGCCTACACTTCAAATGAATGTAAATGCGACACTTCCTTGCAAGGAAGTAGCGATTGCAGATGTCTACGTATCGAAGCAATAGAGTTCAAATGCTTCTTAAAACGAGATATTGCATCTCATATCTATGTTTCATGGTAAGATATAATATGATTTGCGAAGTGTTATGTATTCCTCGTCTACGATTCAAATGAATGTAAATGCGACACTTCCTTGCAAGGATATAGCGTCTGCAGATGTCTACGTATCGTAGCAATAGAGTTCTTATGATTCTTAAAACACGATATCGCATCTCATTTCTATGTTTCATGGTAAGATGTAATATGATTTGCGAAGTGTTATGTATTCCTCGTCTACACTTCAAATGAATGTGAATGCGACACTTCCTCGCTAGGAAATAGCGTTTGCAGATGTCTACGTATCGTAGCAATAGAGTTCTTATGATTCTTAAAACGCGATATCGCATCTCATTTCTATGTTTCATGGTAAGATATAATATGATTTGCGAAGTGTCATGTATTCCTCGTCTACGCTTCAAATGAATGTGAATGCGACACTTCCTCGCTAGGAAATAGCGTCTGCAGATGTCTAGGTATCGTAGCAATAGAGTTCTAATGCTTCTTAAAACGCGGTATCGCATCTCATTTCTATGTTTCATGGTAAGACATAATATACATTGCGAAGTGTTATGTTTTCCTCGCCTATACTTCAAATGAATGTAAATGCGACACCTCCTTGCAAGGAAGTAGCGATTGCAGATGTCTACGTATCGAAGCAATAGAGTTCAAATGCTTCTTAAAACGAGATATTGCATCTCATATCTATGTTTCATGGTCAGATATAATATGATTTGCGAAGTGTTATGTATTCCTCGTCTACGATTCAAATGAATGTAAATGCGACACTTCCTTGCAAGGAAATAGCGTTTGCAGATGTCTACGTATCGTAGCAATAGAGTTCATATGATTCTTAAAACGCGATATCGCATCTCATTTCTATGTTTCATGGTACGATATAATATGATTTGCGAAGTGTCATGTATTCCTCGTCTACGCTTCAAATGAATGTGAATGCGACACTTCCTCGCTAGGAAATAGCGTCTGCAGATGTCTAGGTATCGTAGCAATAGAGTTCTAATGCTTCTTAAAACGCGGTATCGCATCTCATTTCTATGTTTCATGGTAAGACATAATATACATTGCGAAGTGTTATGTTTTCCTCGCCTACACTTCAAATGAATGTAAATGCGACACCTCCTTGCAAGGAAGTAGCGATTGCAGATGTCTACGTATCGAAGCAATAGAGTTCAAATGCTTCTTAAAACGATATATTGCATCTCATATCTATGTTTCATGGTCAGATATAATATGATTTGCGAAGTGTTATGTATTCCTCGTCTACGATTCAAATGAATGTAAATGCGACACTTCCTTGCAAGGAAATAGCGTTTGCAGATGTCTACGTATCGTAGCAATAGAGTTCTTATGATTCTTAAAACGCGATATCGCATCTCATTTCTATGTTTCATGGTACGATATAATATGATTTGCGAAGGGTCATGTATTCCTTGTCTACACTTCAAATGAAAGTAAATGCGACACTTCCTCGCTAGGAAATAGAGTTTGCAGATGTCTACGTATCGTAGCAATAGAGTTCATATGATTCTTAAAACGCGATATCGCATCTCATTTCTATGTTTCATGGTAAGTTATAATATGATTTGCGAAGTGTCATGTATTCCTCGTCTACACTTCAAATGAATGTAAATGCGACACTTCCTTGCTAGGAAATAGCGTCTGCAGATGTCTAGGTATCGTAGCAATAGAGTTCTAATGCTTCTTAAAACGCGATATCGCATCTCATTTCTATGTTTCATGGTAAGATGTAATATGATTTGCGAAGTGTTATGTATTCCTCGTCTACACTTCAAATGAATGTGAATGCGACACTTCCTCGCTAGGAAATAGCGTTTGCAGATGTCTACGTATCGTAGCAATAGAGTTCTAATGCTTCTTAAAACGCGGTATCGCATCTCATTTCTATGTTTCATGGTAAGACATAATATACATTGCGAAGTGTTATGTTTTCCTCGCCTACACTTCAAATGAATGTAAATGCGACACCTCCTTGCAAGGAAGTAGCGATTGCAGATGTCTACGTATCGAAGCAATAGAGTTCAAATGCTTCTTAAAACGAGATATTGCATCTCATATCTATGTTTCATGGTCAGATATAATATGATTTGCGAAGTGTTATGTATTCCTCGTCTACGATTCAAATGAATGTAAATGCGACACTTCCTTGCAAGGAAATAGCGTTTGCAGATGTCTACGTATCGTAGCAATAGAGTTCTTATGATTCTTAAAACGCGATATCGCATCTCATTTCTATGTTTCATGGTACGATATAATATGATTTGCGAAGGGTCATGTATTCCTTGTCTACACTTCAAATGAAAGTAAATGCGACACTTCCTCGCTAGGAAATAGTGTTTGCAGATGTCTACGTATCGTAGCAATAGAGTTCATATGATTCTTAAAACGCGATATCGCATCTCATTTCTATGTTTCATGGTAAGTTATAATATGATTTGCGAAGTGTCATGTATTCCTCGTCTACACTTCAAATGAATGTAAATGCGACACTTCCTTGCTAGGAAATAGCGTCTGCAGATGTCTAGGTATCGTAGCAATAGAGTTCTAATGCTTCTTAAAACGCGATATCGCATCTCATTTCTATGTTTCATGGTAAGACATAATATACATTGCGAAGTGTTATGTATTCCTCGCCTACACTTCAAATGAATGTAAATGCGACACTTCCTTGCAAGGAAGTAGCGATTGCAGATGTCTACGTATCGAAGCAATAGAGTTCAAATGCTTCTTAAAACGAGATATTGCATCTCATATCTATGTTTCATGGTAAGATATAATATGATTTGCGAAGTGTTATGTATTCCTCGTCTACGATTCAAATGAATGTAAATGCGACACTTCCTTGCAAGGAAATAGCGTTTGCAGATGTCTACGTATCGTAGCAATAGAGTTCTTATGATTCTTAAAACGCGATATCGCATCGCATTTCTATGTTTCATGGTACGATATAATATGATTTGCGAAGGGTCATGTATTCCTTGTCTACACTTCAAATGAATGTAAATGCGACACTTCCTTGCTAGGAAATAGCGTCTGCAGATGTCTAGGTATCGTGGCAATAGAGTTCTAATGCCTTTTAAAACGCGATATCGCATCTCATTTCTATGTTTCATGGTAAGATGTAATATGATTTGCGAAGTGTTATGTATTCCTCGTCTACACTTCAAATGAATGTGAATGCGACATTTCCTCGCTAGGAAATAGCGTTTGCAGATGTCTAGGTATCGTAGCAATAGAGTTCTAATGCTTCTTAAAACGCGATATCGCATCTCATTTCTATGTTTCATGGTAAGATGTAAAATTATTTGCGAAGTGTTATGTATTCCTCGCCTACACTTCAAGTGAATGTAAATGCGACACTTCCTTGCAAGGAAGTAGCGATTGCAGATGTCTACGTATCGAAGCAATAGAGTTCAAATGCTTCTTAAAACGAGATATTGCATCTTATATCTATGTTTCATGATAAGATACAACATACATTGCGAAGTGTTATGCATTCCTCGTCTACGATTCAAATGAATGTAAATGCGATACTTCCTTGCACGGAAATAGCGTTTGCAGATGTCTACGTATCGTAGCAATAGAGTTCTTATGATTCTTAAGACGCGATATCGCAACTCATTTCTATGTTTCATGGTAAGATATAATATGATTTGCGAAGGGTCATGTATTCCTCGTCTACACTTCAAATGAATGTGAATGCGACACTTCCTCGCTAGGAAATAGCGTTTGCAGATGTCTACGTATCGTAGCAATAGAGTTCATATGATTCTTAAAACGCGATGTCGCATCTCATTTCTATGTTTCATGGTAAGATATAATATGATTTGCGAAGTGTTATGCATTCCACGTCTACGATTCAAATGAAAGTAAATGTGACACTTCCTTGCAAGGAAATAGCGTTTGCAGATGTCTACGTATCGTAGCAATAGAGTTCATATGATTCTTAAAACGCGATATCGCATCCCATTTCTATGTTTCACTGTAAGATATAACATGTTTTGGGAAGTGTTATGTATTCCTCGTCTACACTTCAAATGAATGTGAATGCGATACTTCCTCGCTAGGAAATAGCGTTTGCAGATGTCTACGTATCGTAGCAACAGTGTTCATATGATTCTTAAAACGCGATATCGCATCTCATTTGTATGTTTCATGGTAAGATATAACATGATTTGGGAAGTGTTATGTATTCCTCGTCTACACTTCAAATGAATGTGAATGCGATACTTCCTCCACAGGAAATAGCGTTTGCAGATGTCTACGTATCGCAGCAATAGATTTTAATGCTTCTTAGAACGCGATATCGCATCTTATTTCTATGTTTCATGGTAAGATATAATATGATTTGCTAAGTGTTATGTGCTCCTCGTCTGCACTTCAAATGAATGTAAATGCGACACTCCCTTGAAAGGAAATAGCGTTTGCAGATGTCTACGTATCGTAGCAATAGATTTCTAATGCTTCTTAAAACGCGATATCGCATCTCATTTCTATGTTTCACTGTAAGATGTAACATGATTTAGGAAGTGTTATGTATTCCTCGTCTACACTTCAAATGAATGTGAATGCGATACTTCCTCGCTAGGAAATAGCGTTTGCAGATGTCTACGTATCGTAGCAATAGAGTTCATATGATTCTTAAAACGCGATAACGCATCTCATTTCTATGTTTCATGGTAAGATATAATATGATTTGCGAAGTGTCATGTATTCCTCGTCTACACTTCAAATGAATGTAAATGCGACACTTCCTTGCAAAGAAATAGCGTTTGCAGATATCTACGTATCGAAGCAATAGAGTTCAAATGCTTCTTAAAACGAGATATTGCATCACATATCTATGTTTCATGATAAGATATATTATTCATTGCGAAGTGTTATGCATTCTGCGTCTAGGATTCAAATGAACGTAAATGCGACACTTCCTTGCCAGGAAATAGCGTCTGCAGATGTCTAGGTATCATAGCAATAGAGATCTAATGCTTCATAAACGCGATATCGCATCTCATTTTGTATGTTTCATGGTAAGATATAATATGATTTGCGAAGTGTTATGTATTCCTCGTCTACACTTCATATGAATGTTAATGCGACACTTCCTTGCAATGAAAGTGCGTTTGCAGATGTCTACCTATCGTGGCAGTAGAGTTCTAATGCTTCTTAAAACGCGATATCGCATCTCATTTCTATGTTTCATGTTAAGATATAATATGATTTGCGAAGTGTCATGTATTCCTCGTCTACACTTCAAATGAATGTAAATGCGACACTTCCTTGCAAGGTAATAGCGTTTACAGATGTCTACGTATCGAAGCAATAGTGTTCAAATGCTTCTTAAAACGATATATTGCATCACATATCTATGTTTCATGATAAGATATATTATTCATTGTGAAGTGTTATGCATTCTGCGTCTACGATTCAAGTGAACGTAAATGCGACACTTCCTTGCTAGGAAATAGCGTCTGCAGATGTCTAGGTATCGTAGCAATAGAGTTCTAATGCTTCATAAAAGCGATATCGCATCTCACTTCTATGTTTCATGGTAAGATATTATATAATTTGAGAAGTGTTATGTATTCCTCGTCTACACTTCAAATGAATGTAAATGCGACACTTCCTCGCAAGGAAATAGCGTTTGCAGATGTCTACCTATCGTAGCAGTAGAGTTCTAATGCTTCTTAAAACGCGATATCGCATCTCATTCCTATGTTTCATGGTAAGATATAATATGATTTACGAGGTGTTATGTATTCCTCGTCTACACTTCAAATGAATGTAAATGCGACACTTCCTCGCTAGGAAATAGTGTTTGCAGATGTCTACGTATCGTACCAATAGAGTTCTTATGATTCTTAAAACCCGATATCGCATCTCATTTCTATGGATCATGGTGAGATATAATATGATTTGCGAAGTGTTATGTATTCCTCGTCTACACTTCAAATGAATGTAAATGCGACACTTCCTTGCAAGGAAATAGCGTCTGCAGATGTCTAGGTATCGTAACAATAGTGTTCAAATGCTTCTTAAAACGAGATATTGCATCTCATATCTATGTTTTATGATAAGATATAATATTCATTGCGAAGTGTTATGCATTCCTCGTCTACGATTCAAATGAATGTAAATGCGACACTTCCTTGCTAGGAAATTGCGTCTGCAGATGTCTAGGTATCGTAGCAATAGAGTTCTAATTCTTCTTAAAACGCGATATCGCATCTCATTTCTATGTATCATGGTAAGATATAACATGATTTGCGAAGTGATATGTATACCTCGTATTCACTTCAAACGAATGTAAATGCGACAATTCCATGCTAGGAAATAGCGTTTGCAGGTGTCTACGTATCGTAGCAATAGAGTTCTAATGCTACCTAAAACGCGATATCGCATCTCAGTTCTATGTTTCATGATAAGATATAATACTCATTGCGAAGTGTCATGTATACCTCGTATTCACTTCAAACGAATGTAAATGCGACACTTCCATGCTCGGAAATAGCGTTTGCAGATGTCTACGTATCACAGCAATAGAGTACTAATGCTTCTTAAAACGAGATGTCGCATTTCATTTCTATGTTTCGTAATAAAATATAATATTCATTGCGAAGTGTCATGTATACCTCGTATTCACTTCAAAAGAATGTAAATGCGACACTTCCATGCTAGGAAATAGCGTTTGCAGATGTCTACGTATCGAAGCAATAGATTTCTAATGCTTCTTAAAACGCGATATCGCATTTCATTTCTATGTTTCATGATAAGATATAATATTCATTGCGATGTGTCACTTATATCTCGCATACACTTCAAACGAATGTAAATGCGACACTTCCTTGCTAGGAAATAGCGTTTTCAGATGTCTACGCATCGACGCAATAGAGTTTTAATGCTTCTTAAAACGAGATGTCGCACCTCACTTCTATGTTTCATGAAAAAAAATGATATTCATTCCGAAGTGTCATGTATACCTGGTATTCACCTCAAAATTATGTAAATGTGACAGTCCTTGCTAGGGAATAGCGTTTGCAGATGTCTACGTATCGGAGCAATAGTGTTTTAATGCTTCTTAAAACGAGATGTCGCATCTCACTTCTATGTTTCATGATAAGAAATAATATTCATTGCGAAGTGTCATGTATACCTCGTATGCACTTCAAATGAATGTCAAGGCGACACTTCCTTGCTAGGAAATAGCGTTTGCAGATTTCCACATATCGCAGGAATGGTGTTCTAATGCTTCTCAAAACGCGATATCGCATCTCATTTCTATCGTTCATGATAAGATATGATATTCATTGCGAAGTGTCACTTAAACCTCGCATACACCTCAAATGAATGTAAATGCGACACTTCCTTCCTAGGAAATAGCGTTTGCAGATGTCTACGTATCGTACCAATAGTGTTCTAATGCTTCTTGAAACGCGATATCGCATCTCATTTCTATGTTTCGTGACAAGATATAATATTCATTGAGGAGTGTTATGTATACCTCGTATTCGCCTCAAAAGAATGTATGTGGGACACTTCCTTGCTATGAAATATCGTTTGCAGAAGTCTATGTATCGTAGCAATAGAGTCCTAATGCTTCTTAAAACGAGATGTCGCATTTCATTTCTATGTTTCGTGATAAGATATAATATTCATTGCGAAGTGTCATGTATGCCTCGTATTCACTTCTAAAGAATGTAAATGTGACACTTCCTTGCTAGGAAATAGCGTTTGCAGATGTCTACGTATCGTAGCAATG
Organism: Xylocopa sonorina; assembly: GCF_050948175.1. Taxonomy (NCBI): domain Eukaryota; kingdom Metazoa; phylum Arthropoda; class Insecta; order Hymenoptera; family Apidae; genus Xylocopa; species Xylocopa sonorina. The sequence goes on from NW_027490308.1 coordinate 22,431, forward strand.
GAGTTCTAATGCTTCTTAAAACGCGACATCGCACCTTTCTTCGATGTTTCATGATAAGATATAACATTCATTGCGAAGTATTATGTATACTTCGTCTATACTCTGAATGAAAGTAAATGCCACATTTCCTTGCTGGGAAATATTCCACCATTGCTTCGATACGTGGACAGCAGGAAACGCATTTCCTAGGATGGACGTGTGCAATTTACATTCTTTTGAAGTGTACACGACGTATACATAACACTTTGCAATGAACATTATATCTTATCATGCAACATAGAAATGAGATGCTATATCGCGTTTTAAAAATCATTAGAACACTAATGCTCCGATATGTAGACATCTGGAAACGCTATTTCCTAGCAAGGACGTGTGACATTAACATTCATTTGAAGTGTAGACGAGGTATACATAACACTTCGCAATGAATATCATATCTTATCAAGAAATATAGAACTGAGGTGCGACATCGCGGTTAAGGAAGCATTAGAACTCTATTGCATCGATACGTAGACATCTGCAAACGCTATTTCCTCGCATGGAAGTGTCGGATTTACATTCTTTTGAAGTGAATACAAGATATACATGACACTTCGCAAAGAATATTATATCTTTTCATGAAACATAGGAATGAGGTGCTATATCGCGTTTTGAGAAGCATTAGAACTCTATTGCTACGATACGTAGACATCTGCAGACTCTATTTCCTAGCAAGGAAGTGTCGCATTTACATTCTTTTGAAGTGAATACGAGGTATACATAACACTCCACAATGAATATTATCTCTTGTCACGAAACATAGAAATGAAATGCTACATCTCGTTTTAAGAAGCATTAGAACTCTCTTGCTACGATACGTAGACATCAGCAAACGCTATTTCCTAGCATGGAAGTGTCGTATTTACATTCTTTTGAAGTGAATACGAGGTTTGCATGACACTTCGCAATGGATATTATATCTTATCATGAAACATGGAAATGCGATGCGACATCTCGTTTTAAGAAGCGTTAGAACTCTATTGCTACGATACGTAGACATCAGCAAGCGCTATTTCCTAGCATGGAAGTGTCGCATTTACATTCCAATGAAGTGAATACGAGGTATACATGACACTTCCCAATGAATATTATATCTTATCATGAAACATAGAAGTGAGATGCGATATCGCGTTTTGAGAAGCATTAGAACTCTATTGCTACGATACGTAGACATCTGCAAAAGCTATTTCCTAGCATGGAAGTGTCACATTTACATTCTTTTGAAGTGAATGCGAGATATACATGACACTTCGCAATGAATATTATATCTTATCATGAAACATAGGTATGACGTGCTATATCGCGTTTTGAGAAGCATTAGCACTCTATTGCTAATATACGTAGACATCTGCAAACTCTATTTCCTAGGAAGGAAATGTCGCATTTACATTCCATTGAAGTGAACGCGAGGTATACATGACACTTCACAATGAATATTATATCTTATCATGAAACACAGAAATGAGATGCGACATCTCGTTTTAAGAAGCATTAGAACTCTATTGCTACGATACGTAGACATCTGCAAACGCTATTACCTAGCATGGAAGTGCCGCATTTACATTCTTTTGAAGTGAATACGACTTATGCATGACACTTAGCAGTGAATATTATTTCTTATCTCGAAACATAGAAGTGAGATGCGATATCGCGATTTAAGAAGCACTGGAACTCTATTGCTACTATACGTAGTCGTCTGGAAACGCTATTTCCTAGCAAGGAAGTGTCGCATTTACATTCTTTTGAAGTGAATACGAGGTATACATGACACTTCGCAATGAATATTATATCTTATCATGAAACATACAAGTGAGATGCGATATCGCGTTTTAAGAAGCGTTAGAACTCTATTGCTACGATACGTAGACATCTACAAACGCTATTTCCTAGCATGCAAGTGTCGCACTTACATTCTTTTGAAGTGAATACGAGGTATACATAACACTCCACAATGAATAGTATATCTTATCACGAAATATAGAAATGAAATGCTACATCTCGTTTTAAGAAGCATTAGAACTCTCTTGCTACGATACGTAGACATCAGCAAACGCTATTTCCTAGCATGGAAGTGTCGCATTTACATTCTTTTGAAGTGAATACGAGATATACATGACAATTCGCAATGAATATTATAGCTTATCATGAAACATAGGAATGAGGTGCTATATCGCGTTTTGAGAAGCATTAGAACTCTATTGCTAATATGCGTAGACATCTGCAAACTCTATTTCCTAGCATTACACTTACATTCCACTTACGTTCCACTGAAGTGAAAACGAGGTATACATAACACTCCACAATGATTATTATATCTTATCACGAAACATGGAAATGAAATGCCGCATCTCGTTTTAAGACGCATTAGAACTCTATTGCTACGATACGTAGACACCTGCAAACGCTATTTCCTAGCATGGAAGTGTCGCATTTACATTTCTGTGAAGTGAATACGAGGTATACATGACACTTCGCAATGAATATTATATCTTCTCATGAAACATAGCAGTGAGATGCGATATCGCGTTTTAGGAAGCATTAGAACTCTATTGCTGCGATATGTAGACATCTGCAAACGCTATTTCCTAGCATGGAAGTGTCGCATTTACATTCTTTTGAAGTGAATACGAGATATACATCACACGTCGCAATAAATATTATATCTTATCATGAAACATAGGAATGAGATGCTATATCGCGTTTTGAGAAGCATTAGAGCTCTATTGCTAATACGCGTAGACATCTGCAAACTCTATTTCCTAGCATGGAAATTTCGCACTTACATTTCGCTGATGTGAATACGAGGTATACATAACATTACACAATGAATATTATATCTTATTACCAAACATAGAAATGAAATACGACATCTCGTTTTAAGAATCATTAGTACTCTATTGCTGTGATACGTAGACATCTGCAAACAATATTTCCTAGCAAGGAAGTGTCGCATTTACATTCTTTTGAAGTGAATACGAGGTATACATGACACTTCGTAATGAATATTATACCTTATCATAAAACATAGAAGAGAGGTGCGATATCGCATTTTAGGGAGCATTAGAACTCTATTGCTGCGATACGTAGACATCTGCAATCGCTATTTCCTAGCATGGAAGTGTCGCATTTACATTCTTTTGAAGTGAATACGAGATATACGTGACACTTCGCAATGAATATTATATCTTATCATGAGACATAGTAATGAGTTGCGATATCGCGTTCTAAGAAGCATTAGAACTCTATTGCTACGATACGTAGACATTTGCAAACGCTATTTCCTAGCAAGGAAGTGTCGTATTTACATTCTTGTGAAGTGAAATCGAGGTATACATGACACTTCGCACTGAATATTATATCTTATCATGAAACATAGAAGAGAGGTGCGATATCGCATTTTAGGGAGCTTTAGAACTCTATTGCTGTGATACGTAGACATCTGCAAACTATATTTCCTAGCAAGGAAGTGTCGCATTTACATTCTTGTGAAGTGAAATCGAGGTATACATGACACTTCGCAATGAATATTATATCTTATCATGGAACATAGAAGTGAGATGCGATATCGCGTTCTAAGAAGCATTAGAACTCTATTCCTACGATGCGTGGTCATCTGGAAGCGCTATTTCCTAGCAAGGAAGTGTCGCATTTACATTCTTTTGTAGTGAATACGAGGTATAGATGACACTTCGCAATGAATATTATATATTATCATGAAACATAGAAGTCAGATGCGATATCGCGTTCTAAGAAGCATTAGAACTCTATTGCTACGATACTTAGACATCTGCAAACGCTATTTCCTAGCATGGAAGGGTCGCATTTACATTCTCTTGAAGTGAGTACGAGGTATACATGACACTTCGCAATGAATATTATACCTTATCATGAAACATAGAAGAGAGATGCGATTTCGCGTTTTAGGAAGCATGAGAACTCTATTGCTGCGATACGTAGACATCTGCAAACGCAATTTCCTAGCATGGAAGTGTCGCATTTACATTCTTTTGAAGTGAATACGAGATATACATGACACTTCGCATTGAATATTATAGCCTATCATGAAACATAGGAATGAGGTGCTATATCGCGTTTTGAGAAGCATTAGAACTCTATTGCTATTATACGTAGACATCTGCAAACTCTATTTCCTAGCAAGGAAATTTCGCACTTACATTCCACTGAAGTGAATACGAGGCATACATAACATTACACAATGAATATTATATCTTATTACGAAACATAGATGTGAAATACGACATCTCGTTTTATGAAGCATTAGTACTCTATTGCTGTGATACGTAGACATCTGCAAACAATATTTCCTAGCAAGGAAGTGTCGCATTTACATTCTTGTGAAGTGAAATCGAGGTATACATGACACTTCGCACTGAATATTATATCTTATCATGAAACATAGAAGAGAGGTGCGATATCGCATTTTAGGGAGCATTAGAACTCTATTGCTGTGATTCGTAGACATCTGCAAACAATATTTCCTAGCAAGAAAGTGTCGCATTTACATTCTTGTGAAGTGAAATCGAGGTATACATGACACATCGCAATGAATATTATATCTTATCATGGAACATAGAAGTGAGATGCGATATTGCGTTCTAAGAAGCATTAGAACCCTATTGCTACGATACGTAGACATCAGCAAACACCATTTCCTAGCAAGGAAGTGTCGCATTTACATTCTTTTGAAGTGAATACGAGGTATAGATGACACTTCGCAATGAATATTATATCTTATCATGAAACATAGAAGTCCGATGAGATATCGCGTTCTAAGAAGCATTAGAACTCTATTGCTACGATACTTAGATATCTGCAAACGCTATTTCCTCGCATGGAAGTGTCGCATTTACATTCTTTTGAATTGAATACGAGATATACATGACACTTCGCAATGAAAATTATATCTTATCATGAAACATAGGAATGAGGTGCTATATCGCGTTTTAGGAAGCATTAGGTCTCTACTGCTAATATGCGTTGATATCTGCAAACTCTATTTCCTAGCATTACACTTACATTCCACTTACATTCCACTGAAGTGAATACGAGGTATACATAACACTCCACAATGAATATTATACCTTATCACGAAACATAGAAGTGAAATGCGGCATCTCGTTTTAAGACGCATTAGAACTCTATTGCTACGATGCGTAGACATCTGCAAACGATATTTACTAGCATGGAAGTGTCATATTTACATTCTTTTGAAGTGAATACGAGGTGTACATGACACTTCGCAATGAATATTATATCTCATCATGAAAGATAGAAGTGAGAAACGATATCGCGTTCTAAGAAGCATTAGAACTCTATTGCTACGATACGTAGACATCTGCAAACGCTATTTCCTAGCATGGAAGGGTCGCATTTACACTCTTTTGAAGTGAGTACGAGGTATACATAACACTCCATAATGAATATTATATCTTTTCATGAAACATAGCAGTAGGATGCGATATCGCGTTTTAAGAAGCATTAGAACTCTATTGCTACGATACGTAGACATCTGCAAACGCTATTTCCTAGCATGGAAGTGTCGCATTTACATTCATTTGAAGTGAATGCGAGGTATACATGACACTTCGCAATGAATATTATACCTTATCATGGAACATAGAAGTGAGATGCGATATCGCGTTCTAAGAAGCATTAGAACTCTATTGCTGCGATACGTAGACATCTGAAAACGCTATTTCCTAGCATGGAAGTGTCGCATTTACATTCTTTTGAAGTGAATACGAGGTATACATGACACTTCGCAATGAATATTATATCTTATCATGAAACATAGAAGTGAGATGCGATATCGCGTTCTAAGAAGCATTAGAACTCTATTGCTACGATACGTAGACATCTGCAAAGGCTATTTCCTGGCATGGAAGGGTCACATTTACATTCTTTTGAAGTGAGTACGAGGTATACATGACACTCCATAATGAATATTATATCTTATCATGAAACATAGCAGTGAGATGCGATATCGCGTTTTAAGAAGCATTAGAACTTCTATTGCAACGACACGTAGACATCTGCAAACGCTATTTCCTAGCATGGATGTGTCGCATTTACATTCATTTGAAGTGAATGCGAGGTATACATGACACTTCGCAATGAATATTATACCTTATCATGGAACATAGAAGTGAGATGCGATATCGCGTTCTAAGAAGCATTAGAACTCTATTGCTGCGATACGTAGACATCTGCAAACGCTATTTCCTAGCATGGAAGTGTCGCATTTACATTCTTTTGAAGTGAATACGAGGTATACATGACACTTCGCAATGAATATTATATCTTATCATGAAACATAGAAGTGAGATGCGATATCGCGTTCTAAGAAGCATTAGAACTCTATTGCTACGATACGTAGACATCTGCAAACTCTATTTCCTAGCAAGGAAATTTCGCACTTACATTCCTCTGAAGTGAATACGAGGTATACATAACATTACACAATGAATATTATACCTTATTACGAAACATAGAAATGAAATACGACATCTCGTTTCAAGAATCATTAGAACTCTATTACTGTGATACGTAGACATCTCCAAACAATATTTCCTAGCAAGGAAGTGTCGCATTTACATTCTTGTGAAGTGAAATCGAGGTATACATGACACTTCGCAATGAATATTATATCTTATCATGGAACATAGAAGTGAGATGCGATATCGCGTTCTAAGAAGCATTAGAACCCTATTGCTGCGATACGTAGACATCTGCAAACGCTACTTCCTAGCATGGAAGTGTCGCATTTACATTCTTTTGTAGTGAATACGAGGTATACATGACACTTCGCAATGAATATTATATCTTATCGTGAAACATAGAAGTGAAATGCGATATCGCGTTCTAAGAAGCATTAGAACTCTATTGCTACGATACGTAGACATCTGCAAAGGCTATTTCCTAGCATGGAAGGGTCGCATTTACATTCATTAGAAGTGAATACGAGATATACATGACACTTCGCAATGAATATTATAGCTTATCATGAAACATAGGAATGAGGTGCTATATCGCGTTTTAAGACGCATTAGAACTATATTGCTATTATACGTAGACATCTGCAAACTCTATTTCCTAGCAAGGAAATTTCGCACTTACATTCCACTGAAGTGAATACGAGGTATACATAACATTACACAATGAATATTATACCTTATTACGAAACATAGAAATGGAATACGACATCTCGTTTCAAGAATCATTAGTACTCTATTGCTGTGATACGTAGACATCTCCAAACAATATTTCCTAGCAAGGAAGTGTCGCATTTACATTCTTGTGAAGTGAAATCGAGGTATACATGACACTTCGCAATGAATATTATATCTTATCATGGAACATAGAAGTGAGATGCGATATCGCGTTCTAAGAAGCATTAGAACCCTATTGCTGCGATACGTAGACATCTGCAAACGCTACTTCCTAGCATGGAAGTGTCGCATTTACATTCTTTTGTAGTGAATACGAGGTATACATGACACTTCGCAATGAATATTATATCTTATCATGAAACATAGAAGTGAAATGCGATATCGCGTTCTAAGAAGCATTAGAACTCTATTGCTACGATACGTAGACATCTGCAAAGGCTATTTCCTAGCATGGAAGGGTCGCATTTACATACATTAGAAGTGAATACGAGATATACATGACACTTCGCAATGAATATTATAGCTTATCATGAAACATGGGAATGAGGTGCTATATCGCGTTTTAAGACGCATTAGAACTATATTGCAATTATACGTAGACATCTGCAAACTCTATTTCCTAGCAAGGAAATTTCGCACTTACATTCCACTGAAGTGAATACGAGGTATACATACCATTACACAATGAATATTATACCTTACTACGAAACATAGAAGTGAAATACGATATCTCGTTTTAAGAAGCATTAGTACTCTATTGCTACGATACGTAGACATCTGCAAAGGCTATTTCCTAGCATGGAAGGGTCGCATTTACATTCTTTTGAAGTGAGTACGAGGTATACATAACACTCCATAATGAATATTATATCTTATCATGAAACATAGCAGTGAGAAGCGATATCGCGTTTTAAGAAGCATTAGAACTCTATTGCTACGATACGTAGACATCTGCAAACGCTATTTCCTAGCATGGAAGTGTCGCATTTACATTCATTTGAAGTGAATACGAGGTATACATGACACTTCGCAATGAATGTTATATCTTATCATGAAACATAGGAATGAGGTGCAATATCGCGTTTTGAGAAGCATTAGAACTCTATTGCTATTATACGTAGACATCTGCAAACTCTATTTCCTAGCAAGGAAATTTCGCACTTACATTCCACTGAAGTGAATACGAGGTATACATAACATTACACAATGAATATTATATCTTATTACGAAACATAGAAGTGAAACACGACATCTCGTTTTACGAAGCATTAGAACTCTATTGCTACGATACGTAGACATCTGCAAAGGCTATTTCCTAGCATGGATGGGTCGCATTTACATTCTTTTGAAGTGAGTACGAGGTATACATAACACTCCATAATGAATATTATATCTTATCATGAAACATAGCAGTGAGAAGCGATATCGCGTTTTAAGCAGCATTAGAACTCTATTGCTACGATACGTAGACATCTGCAAACGCTATTGCCTAGCATGGAAGTGTCGCATTTACATTCATTTGAAGTGAATACGAGGTATACATGACACTTCGCAATGAATATTATAGCTTATCATGAAACATAGGAATGAGGTGCTATATCGCGTTTTGAGAAGCATTAGAACTCTATTGCTATTATACGTAGACATCTGCAAACTCTATTTCCTAGCAAGGAAATTTCGCACTTACATTCCACTGAAGTGAATACGAGGTATACATAGCATTACACAATGAATATTATATCTTATTACGAAACATAGAAGTGAAATACGACATCTCGTTTCAAGAAGCATTAGTACTCTATTGCTGTGATACGTAGACGTCTGCAAACAAGATTTCCTTGCAAGGAAGTGTCGCATTTTCATTCTTTTGTAGTGAATACGAGGTATACATGACACTTCGCAATGAATATTATATCTTATCATGGAACATAGAAGTGAGATGCGATATCGCGTTCTAAGAAGCATTAGTACTCTATTGCTACGATACGTAGACATCTGCAAGGGCTATTTCCTAGCATGGAAGGGTCGCATTTACATTCATTAGATGTGAATACGAGATATACATGACACTTCGCAATGAATACTATATCTTATCGTGAAACATAGAAGTGAAATGCGATATCGCGTTCTAAGAAGCATTAGAACTCTATTGCTACGATACGTAGACATCTGCAAAGGCTATTTCCTAGCATGGAAGGGTCGCATTTACATTCATTAGAAGTGAATACGAGATATACATGACACTTCGCAATGAATATTATAGCTTATCATGAAACATAGGAATGAGGTGCTATATCGCGTTTTAAGACGCATTAGAACTATATTGCTATTATACGTAGACATCTGCAAACTCTATTTCCTAGCAAGGAAATTTCGCACTTACATTCCACTGAAGTGAATACGAGGTATACATAACATTACACAATGAATATTATACCTTATTACGAAACATAGAAATGGAATACGACATCTCGTTTCAAGAATCATTAGTACTCTATTGCTGTGATACGTAGACATCTCCAAACAATATTTCCTAGCAAGGAAGTGTCGCATTTACATTCTTGTGAAGTGAAATCGAGGTATACATGACACTTCGCAATGAATATTATATCTTATCATGGAACATAGAAGTGAGATGCGATATCGCGTTCTAAGAAGCATTAGAAACCTATTGCTGCGATACGTAGACATCTGCAAACGCTACTTCCTAGCATGGAAGTGTCGCATTTACATTCTTTTGTAGTGAATACGAGGTATACATGACACTTCGCAATGAATATTATATCTTATCATGAAACATAGAAGTGAAATGCGATATCGCGTTCTAAGAAGCATTAGTACTCTATTGCTACGATACGTAGACATCTGCAAAGGCTATTTCCTAGCATGGAAGGGTCGCATTTACATTCATTAGAAGTGAATACGAGATATACATGACACTTCGCAATGAATATTATAGCTTATCATGAAACATAGGAATGAGGTGCTATATCGCGTTTTAAGACGCATTAGAACTATATTGCTATTATACGTAGACATCTGCAAACTCTATTTCCTAGCAAGGAAATTTCGCACTTACATTCCACTGAAGTGAATACGAGGTATACATAACATTACACAATGAATATTATACCTTATTACGAAACATAGAAATGGAATACGACATCTCGTTTCAAGAATCATTAGTACTCTATTGCTGTGATACGTAGACATCTCCAAACAATATTTCCTAGCAAGGAAGTGTCGCATTTACATTCTTGTGAAGTGAAATCGAGGTATACATGACACTTCGCAATGAATATTATATCTTATCATGGAACATAGAAGTGAGATGCGATATCGCGTTCTAAGAAGCATTAGAACCCTATTGCTGCGATACGTAGACATCTGCAAACGCTACTTCCTAGCATGGAAGTGTCGCATTTACATTCTTTTGTAGTGAATACGAGGTATACATGACACTTCGCAATGAATATTATATCTTATCATGAAACATAGAAGTGAAATGCGATATCGCGTTCTAAGAAGCATTAGAACTCTATTGCTACGATACGTAGACATCTGCAAAGGCTATTTCCTAGCATGGAAGGGTCGCATTTACATTCATTAGAAGTGAATACGAGATATACATGACACTTCGCAATGAATATTATAGCTTATCATGAAACATGGGAATGAGGTGCTATATCGCGTTTTAAGACGCATTAGAACTATATTGCAATTATACGTAGACATCTGCAAACTCTATTTCCTAGCAAGGAAATTTCGCACTTACATTCCACTGAAGTGAATACGAGGTATACATACCATTACACAATGAATATTATACCTTACTACGAAACATAGAAGTGAAATACGATATCTCGTTTTAAGAAGCATTAGTACTCTATTGCTACGATACGTAGACATCTGCAAAGGCTATTTCCTAGCATGGAAGGGTCGCATTTACATTCTTTTGAAGTGAGTACGAGGTATACATAACACTCCATAATGAATATTATATCTTATCATGAAACATAGCAGTGAGAAGCGATATCGCGTTTTAAGAAGCATTAGAACTCTATTGCTACGATACGTAGACATCTGCAAACGCTATTTCCTAGCATGAAGTGTCGCATTTACATTCATTTGAAGTGAATACGAGGTATACATGACACTTCGCAATGAATGTTATATCTTATCATGAAACATAGGAATGAGGTGCAATATCGCGTTTTGAGAAGCATTAGAACTCTATTGCTATTAACGTAGACATCTGCAAACTCTATTTCCTAGCAAGGAAATTTCGCACTTACATTCCACTGAAGTGAATACGAGGTATACATAACATTACACAATGAATATATATCTTATTACGAAACATAGAAGTGAAACACGACATCTCGTTTTACGAAGCATTAGAACTCTATTGCTACGATACGTAGACATCTGCAAAGGCTATTTCCTAGCATGGATGGGTCGCATTTACATTCTTTTGAAGTGAGTACGAGGTATACATAACACTCATAATGAATATTATATCTTATCATGAAACATAGCAGTGAGAAGGCGATATCGCGTTTTAAGCAGCATTAGAACTCTATTGCTACGATACGTAGACATCTGCAAACGCTATTGCCTAGCATGGAAGTGTCGCATTTACATTCATTTGAAGTGAATACGAGGTATACATGACACTTCGCAATGAATATTATAGCTTATCATGAAACATAGGAATGAGGTGCTATATCGCGTTTTGAGAAGCATTAGAACTCTATTGCTATTATACGTAGACATCTGCAAACTCTATTTCCTAGCAAGGAAATTTCGCACTTACATTCCACTGAAGTGAATACGAGTATACATAGCATTACACAATGAATATTATATCTTATTACGAAACATAGAAGTGAAATACGACATCTCGTTTCAAGAAGCATTAGTACTCTATTGCTGTGATACGTAGACGTCTGCAAACAAGATTTCCTTGCAAGGAAGTGTCGCATTTTCATTCTTTTGTAGTGAATACGAGGTATACATGACACTTCGCAATGAATATTATATCTTATCATGAAACATAGAAGTGAAATGCGATATCGCGTTCTAAGAAGCATTAGAACTCTATTGCTACGATACGTAGACATCTGCAAAGGCTATTTCCTAGCATGGAAGGGTCGCATTTACATTCATTAGAAGTGAATACGAGATATACATGACACTTCGCAATGAATATTATAGCTTATCATGAAACATGGGAATGAGGTGCTATATCGCGTTTTAAGACGCATTAGAACTATATTGCAATTATACGTAGACATCTGCAAACTCTATTTCCTAGCAAGGAAATTTCGCACTTACATTCCACTGAAGTGAATACGAGGTATACATAACATTACACAATGAATATTATACCTTACTACGAAACATAGAAGTGAAATACGATATCTCGTTTTAAGAAGCATTAGTACTCTATTGCTACGATACGTAGACATCTGCAAAGGCTATTTCCTAGCATGGAAGGGTCGCATTTACATTCTTTTGAAGTGAGTACGAGGTATACATAACACTCCATAATGAATATTATATCTTACCATGAAACATAGCAGTGAGAAGCGATATCGCGTTTTAAGAAGCATTAGAACTCTATTGCTACGATACGTAGTCATCTGCAAACGCTATTTCCTAGCATGGAAGTGTCGCATTTACATTCATTTGAAGTGAATACGAGGTATACATGACACTTCGCAATGAATGTTATATCTTATCATGAAACATAGGAATGAGGTGCAATATCGCGTTTTGAGAAGCATTAGAACTCTATTGCTATTATACGTAGACATCTGCAAACTCTATTTCCTAGCAAGGAAATTTCGCACTTACATTCCACTGAAGTGAATACGAGGTATACATAACATTACACAATGAATATTATATCTTATTACGAAACATAGAAGTGAAATACGACATCTCGTTTTACGAAGCATTAGAACTCTATTGCTACGATACGTAGACATCTGCAAAGGCTATTTCCTAGTATGGATGGGTCGCATTTACATTCTTTTGAAGTGAGTACGAGGTATACATAACACTCCATAATGAATATTATATCTTATCATGAAACATAGCAGTGAGAAGCGATATCGCGTTTTAAGCAGCATTAGAACTCTATTGCTACGATACGTAGACATCTGCAAACGCTATTTCCTAGCATGGAAGTGTCGCATTTACATTCATTTGAAGTGAATACGAGGTATACATGACACTTCGCAATGAATATTATAGCTTATCATGAAACATAGGAATGAGGTGCTATATCGCGTTTTGAGAAGCATTAGAACTCTATTGCTATTATACGTAGACATCTGCAAACTCTATTTCCTAGCAAGGAAATTTCGCACTTACATTCCACTGAAGTGAATACGAGGTATACATAGCATTACACAATGAATATTATATCTTATTACGAAACATAGAAGTGAAATACGACATCTCGTTTCAAGAAGCATTAGTACTCTATTGCTGTGATACGTAGACGTCTGCAAACAAGATTTCCTTGCAAGGAAGTGTCGCATTTTCATTCTTTTGTAGTGAATACGAGGTATACATGACACTTCGCAATGAATATTATATCTTATCATGAAACATAGAAGTGAAATGCGATATCGCGTTCTAAGAAGCATTAGTACTCTATTGCTACGATACGTAGACATCTGCAAGGGCTATTTCCTAGCATGGAAGGGTCGCATTTACATTCATTAGATGTGAATACGAGATATACATGACACTTCGCAATGAATATTATAGCTTATCATGAAACATAGGAATGAGGTGCTATATCGCGTTTTGAGAAGCATTAGAACTATATTGCTATTATACGTAGACATCTCCAAACTCTATTTCCCAGCAAGGAAATTTCGCACTTACATTCCACTGAAGTGAGTACGAGGTATACATAACATTACACAATGAATATTATATCTTATTACGAAACATAGAAGTGAAATACGACATCTCGTTTTAAGAAGCATTAGTACTCTATTGCTGTGATACGTAGACATCTGCAAACAATATTTCCTAGCAAGGAAGTGTCGCATTTACATTCTTTTGAAGTGAATACGAGGTATACATGACACTTCGCAATGAATATTATATCTTATCATGAGACATAGGAATGAGGTGCTATATCGCGTTTTGAGAAGCATTAGAACTCTATTGCTAATATGCGTAGACACCTGCAAACTCTATTTCCTAGCATTACACTTACATTCCACTGGCATTCCACTGACGTGAATACGAGGTATACATAACACTCCACAATGAATATTATATCTTATCACGAAACATAGAAGTGAAATACGACATCTCGTTTTACGAAGCATTAGAATTCTATTGCTACGATACGTAGACATCTGCAAAGGCTATTTCCTAGCATGGAAGGGTCGCATTTACATTCATTTGAAGTGAGTACGAGGTATACATAACACTCCATAATGAATATTATATCTTATCATGAAACATAGCAGTGAGAAGCGATATCGCGTTTTAAGAAGCATTAGAACTCTATTGCTACGATACGTAGACATCTGCAAACGCTATTTCCTAGCATGGAAGTGTCGCATTTACATTCATTTGAAGTGAATACGAGGTATACATGACACTTCGCAATGAATATTATAGCTTATCATGAAACATAGGAATGAGGTGCTATATCGCGTTTTGAGAAGCATTAGAACTATATTGCTATTATACGTAGACATCTGCAAACTCTATTTCCTAGCAAGGAAATTTCGCACTTACATTCCACTGAAGTGAATACGAGGTGTACATAACATTACACAATGAATATTATATCTTATTACGAAACATAGAAGTGAAATACGACATCTCGTTTTAAGAAGCATTAGTACACTATTGCTGTGATACGTAGACATCTGCAAACAATATTTCCTAGCAAGGAAGTGTCGCATTTACATTCTTTTGAAGTGAGTACGAGGTATACATAACACTCCATAATGAATATTATATCTTATCATGAAACATAGCAGTGAGAAGCGATATCGCGTTTTAAGAAGCATTAGAACTCTATTGCTACGATACGTAGACATCTGCAAACGCTATTTCCTAGCATGGAAGTGTCGCATTTACATTCATTTGAAGTGAATACGAGGTATACATGACACTTCGCAATGAATATTATACCTTATCATGAAACATAGAAGAGAGATGCGATATCGCGTTTTAGGAAGCATTAGAACTCTATTGCTACGATACGTAGACATCTGCAAACGCTATTTCCTAGCATGGAAGTGTCGCATTTACATGCCTTTGAAGTGAATACGAGATATACATGACACTTCGCAATGAATATTATAGCTTATCATGAAACATAGGAATGAGGTGCTATATCGCGTTTTGAGAAGCATTAGAACTCTATTGCTATTATACGTAGACATCTGCAAACTCTATTCCCTAGCAAGGAAATTTCGCACTTACATTCCACTGAAGTGATTACGAGGTATACATAGCATTACACAATGAATATTATATCTTACTACGAAACATAGAAGTGAAATACGACATCTCGTTTTAAGAAGCATTGGTACTCTATTGCTGTGATACGTAGACATCTGCAAACAAGATTTCCTTGCAAGGAAGTGTCGCATTTACATTCTTTTGTAGTGAATACGAGGTATACATGACACTTCGCAATGAATATTATCTCTTATCATGAAACATAGAAGTGAAATGCGATATCGCGTTCTAAGAAGCATTAGTACTCTATTGCTACGATACGTAGACATCTGCAAACGCTATTTCCTGGCATGGAAGTGTCGCATTTACATTCCTTTGAAGTGAATACGAGATATACATGACACTTCGCAATGAATATTATAGCTTATCATGAAACATAGGAATGAGGTGCTATATCGCGTTTTAGGAAGCATTAGATCTCTATTGCTAATATCCGTTGATATCTGCAAACTCTATTTCCTAGCATTACACTTACATTCCACTTACATTCCACTGAAGTGAATACGAGGTATACATAACACTCCACAATGAATATTATACCTTATCACGAAACATAGAAATGAAATGCGGCATCTCGTTTTAAGACGCATTAGAACTCTATTGCTACGATGCGTAGACATCTGCAAACGATATTTCCTAGCATGGAAGTGTCGCATTTACATTCTTTTGAAGTGAATACGAGGTATACATGACACTTCGCAATGAATATTATATCTTATCATGAAACATAGAAGTGAGATGCGATATCGCGTTCTAAGAAGCATTAGAACTCTATTGCTACGATACGTAGACATCTGCAAAGGCTATTCCCTAGCATGGAAGGGTCGCATTTACATTCTTTTGAAATGAGTACGAGGTATACATATCACTCCATAATGAATATTATATCTTATCATGAAACATAGGAATGAGGTGCAATATCGCGTTTTGAGAAGCATTAGAACTCTATTGCTATTATACGTAGACATCTGCAAACTCTATTTCCTAGCAAGGAAATTTCGCACTTACATTCCACTGAAGTGAATACGAGGTATACATAACATTACACAATGAATATTATATCTTATTACGAAACATAGAAGTGAAATACGACATCTCGTTTTACGAAGCATTAGAACTCTATTGCTACGATACGTAGACATCTGCAAAGGCTATTTCCTAGTATGGATGGGTCGCATTTACATGCCTTTGAAGTGAATACGAGATATACATGACACTTCGCAATGAATATTATAGCTTATCATGAAACATAGGAATGAGGTGCTATATCGCGTTTTAGGAAGCATTAGATCTCTATTGCTAATATCCGTTGATATCTGCAAACTCTATTTCCTAGCATTACACTTACATTCCACTTACATTCCACTGAAGTGAATACGAGGTATACATAACACTCCACAATGAATATTATACCTTATCACGAAACATAGAAATGAAATGCGGCATCTCGTTTTAAGACGCATTAGAACTCTATTGCTACGATGCGTAGACATCTGCAAACGATATTTCCTAGCATGGAAGTGTCGCATTTACATTCTTTTGAAGTGAATACGAGGTATACATGACACTTCGCAATGAATATTATATCTTATCATGAAACATAGAAGTGAGATGCGATATCGCGTTCTAAGAAGCATTAGAACTCTATTGCTACGATACGTAGACATCTGCAAAGGCTATTTCCTGGCATGGAAGGGTCGCATTTACATTCTTTTGAAGTGAGTACGAGGTATACATGACACTCCATAATGAATATTATATCTTATCATGAAACATAGCAGTGAGATGCGATATCGCGTTTTAAGAAGCATTAGAACTCTATTGCTACGACACGTAGACATCTGCAAACGCTATTTCCTAGCATGGATGTGTCGCATTTACATTCTTTTGAAGTGAATACGAGATATACATGACACTTCGCAATGAATATTATATCTTATCATGAAACATAGGAATGAGGTGCTATATCGCGTTTTGAGAAGCATTAGAACTCTATTGCTACGATACGTAGACATCTGCAAACTCTATTTCCTAGCAAGGAAATTTCGCACTTACATTCCTCTGAAGTGAATACGAGGTATACATAACATTACACAATGAATATTATACCTTATTACGAAACATAGAAATGAAATACGACATCTCGTTTCAAGAATCATTAGAACTCTATTACTGTGATAGGTAGACATCTCCAAACAATATTTCCTAGCAAGGAAGTGTCGCATTTACATTCTTGTGAAGTGAAATCGAGGTATACATGACACTTCGCAATGAATATTATATCTCATCATGGAACATAGAAGTGAGATGCGATATCGCGTTCTAAGAAGCATTAGAACCCTATTGCTGCGATACGTAGTCATCTGCAAACGCTACTTCCTAGCATGGAAGTGTCGCATTTACATTCTTTTGTAGTGAATACGAGGTATACATGACACTTCGCAATGAATATTATATCTTATCGTGAAACATAGAAGTGTAATGCGATATCGCGTTCTAAGAAGCATTAGAACTCTATTGCTACGATACGTAGACATCTGCAAAGGCTATTTCCTAGCATGGAAGGGTCGCATTTACATTCATTAGAAGTGAATACGAGATATACATGACACTTCGCAATGAATATTATAGCTTATCATGAAACATAGGAATGAGGTGCTATATCGCGTTTTAAGACGCATTAGAACTATATTGCTATTATACGTAGACATCTGCAAACTCTATTTCCTAGTAAGGAAATTTTGCACTTACATTCCACTGAAGTGAATACGAGGTATACATAACATTACACAATGAATATTATACCTTATTACGAAACATAGAAATGAAATACGACATCTCGTTTCAAGAATCATTAGTACTCTATTGCTGTGATACGTAGACATCTCCAAACAATATTTCCTAGCAAGGAAGTGTCGCATTTACATTCTTGTGAAGTGAAATCGAGGTATACATGACACTTCGCAATGAATATTATATCTTATCATGGAACATAGAAGTGAGATGCGATATCGCGTTCTAAGAAGCATTAGAACCCTATTGCTGCGATACGTAGACATCTGCAAACGCTACTTCCTAGCATGGAAGTGTCGCATTTACATTCTTTTGTAGTGAATACGAGGTATACATGACACTTCGCAATGAATATTATATCTTATCATGAAACATAGAAGTGAAATGCGATATCGCGTTCTAAGAAGCATTAGAACTCTATTGCTACGATACGTAGACATCTGCAAAGGCTATTTCCTAGCATGGAAGGGTCGCATTTACATTCATTAGAAGTGAATACGAGATATACATGACACTTCGCAATGAATATTATATCTTATCATGAAACATAGAAGTGAAATGCGATATCGCGTTCTAAGAAGCATTAGTACTCTATTGCTACGATACGTAGACATCTGCAAAGGCTATTTCCTAGCATGGAAGGGTCGCATTTACATTCATTAGATGTGAATACGAGATATACATGACACTTCGCAATGAATATTATATCTTATCATGAAACATAGGAATGAGGTGCTATATCGCGTTTTGAGAAGCATTAGAACTCTATTGCTATTATACGTAGACATCTGCAAACTCTATTTCCTAGCAAGGAAATTTCGCACTTACATTCCACTGAAGTGAATACGAGGTATACATAGCATTACACAATGAATATTATATCTTATTACGATACATAGAAGTGAAATACGACATCTCGTTTTAAGAAGCATTAGTACTCTACTGCTGTGATACGTAGACATCTGCAAACAAGATTTCCTTGCAAGGAAGTGTCGCATTTACATTCTTTTGTAGTGAATACGAGGTATACATGACACTTCGCAATGAATATTATATCTTATCATGAAGCATAGAAGTGAAATGCGATATCGCGTTCTAAGAAGCATTAGTACTCTATTGCTACGATACGTAGACA
Organism: Xylocopa sonorina; assembly: GCF_050948175.1. Taxonomy (NCBI): domain Eukaryota; kingdom Metazoa; phylum Arthropoda; class Insecta; order Hymenoptera; family Apidae; genus Xylocopa; species Xylocopa sonorina. The sequence goes on from NW_027490308.1 coordinate 42,099, forward strand.
TCTGCAAAGGCTATTTCCTAGCATGGAAGGGTCGCATTTACATACATTAGATGTGAATACGAGATATACATGACACTTCGCAATGAATATTATAGCTTATCATGAAACATAGGAATGAGGTGCTATATCGCGTTTTGAGAAGCATTAGAACTATATTGCTATTATACGTAGACATCTGCAAACTCTATTTCCTAGCAAGGAAATTTCGCACTTACATTCCACTGAAGTGAATACGAGGTATACATAACATTACACAATGAATATTATATCTTATTACGAAACATAGAATTGAAATACGACATCTCGTTTTACGAAGCATTAGAACTCTATTGCTACGATACGTAGACATCTGCAAAGGCTATTTCCTAGCATGGAAGGGTCGCATTTACATTCTTTTGAAGTGAGTACGAGGTATACATAACACTCCATAATGAATACTATATCTTATCATGAAACATAGCAGTGAGAAGCGATATCGCGTTTTAAGAAGCATTAGAACTCTATTGCTACGATACGTAGACATCTGCAAACGCTATTTCCTAGCATGGAAGTGTCGCATTTACATTCATTTGAAGTGAATACGAGGTATACATGACACTTCGCAATGAATATTATACCTTATCATGAAACATAGAAGAGAGATGCGATATCGCGTTTTAGGAAGCATTTGAACTCTATTGCTGCGATACGTAGACATCTGCAAACGCTATTTCCTAGCATGGAAGTGTCGCATTTACATTCCTTTGAAGTGAATACGAGATATACATAACATTACACAATGAATATTATACCTTATTACGAAACATAGAAATGAAATACGACATCTCGTTTCAAGAATCATTAGTACTCTATTACTGTGATACGTAGACATCTCCAAACAATATTTCCTAGCATGGAAGTGTCGCATTTACATTCTTGTGAAGTGAAATCGAGGTATACATGACACTTCGCGATGAATATTATATCTTATCATGGAACATAGAAGTGAGATGCGATTTCGCGTTCTAAGAAGCATTAGAACCCTATTGCTGCGATACGTAGACATCTGCAAACGCTACTTCCTAGCATGGAAGTGTCGCATTTACATTCTTTTGTAGTGAATACGAGGTATACATGACACTTCGCAATGAATATTATATCTTATCGTGAAACATAGAAGTGAAATGCGATATCGCGTTCTAAGAAGCATTAGAACTCTATTGCTACGATACGTAGACATCTGCAAAGGCTATTTCCTAGCATGGAAGGGTCGCATTTACATTCATTAGAAGTGAATACGAGATATACATGACACTTCGCAATGAATATTATAGCTTTTCATGAAACATAGGAATGAGGTGCTATATCGCGTTTTGAGACGCATTAGAACTATATTGCTATTATACGTAGACATCTGCAAACTCTATTTCCTAGCAAGGAAATTTCGCACTTACATTCCACTGAAGTGAATACGAGGTATACATAACATTACACAATGAATATTATACCTTATTACGAAACATAGAAATGAAATACGACATCTCGTTTCAAGAATCATTAGTACTCTATTGCTGTGATACGTAGACATCTCCAAACAATATTTCCTAGCAAGGAAGTGTCGCATTTACATTCTTGTGAAGCGAAATCGAGGTATACATGACACTTCGCAATGAATATTATATCTTATCATGGAACATAGAAGTGAGATGCGATATCGCGTTCTAAGAAGCATTAGAACCCTATTGCTGCGATACGTAGACATCTGCAAACGCTACTTCCTAGCATGGAAGTGTCGCATTTACATTCTTTTGTAGTGAATACGAGGTGTACATGACACTTCGCAATGAATATTATATCTTATCATGAAACATAGAAGTGAAATGCGATATCGCGTTCTAAGAAGCATTAGAACTCTATTGCTACGATACGTAGACATCTGCAAAGGCTATTTCCTAGCATGGAAGGGTCGCATTTACATTCATTAGAAGTGAATACGAGATATACATGACACTTCGCAATGAATATTATATTTTATCATGAAACATAGGAATGAGGTGCTATATCGCGTTTTGAGAAGCATTAGAACTCTATTGCTATTATACGTAGACATCTGCAAACTCTATTTCCTAGCAAGGAAATTTCGCACTTACATTCCACTGAAGTGAATACGAGGTATACATAACATTACACAATGAATATTATATCTTATTACGAAACATAGAAGTGAAATACGACATCTCGTTTTACGAAGCATTAGAACTCTATTGCTACGATACGTAGACATCTGCAAAGGCTATTTCCTAGCATGGAAGGGTCGCATTTACATTCTTTTGAAGTGAGTACGAGGTATACATAACACTCCATAATGAATATTATATCTTATCATGAAACATAGCAGTGAGAAGCGATATCGCGTTTTAAGAAGCATTAGAACTCTATTGCTACGATACGTAGACAACTGCAAAGGCTACTTCCTAGCATGGAAGTGTCGCATTTACATTCTTTTGTAGTGAATACGAGGTATACATGACACTTCGCAATGAATATTAGATCTTATCATGACACATAGAAGTGAAATGCGATATCGCGTTCTAAGAAGCATTAGAACTCTATTGCTACGATACGTAGACATCTGCAAAGGCTATTTCCTAGCATGGAAGGGTCGCATTTACATTCATTAGAAGTGAATACGAGATATACATGACACTTCGCAATGAATATTATATTTTATCATGAAACATAGGAATGAGGTGCTATATCGCGTTTTGAGAAGCATTAGAACTCTATTGCTATTATACGTAGACATCTGCAAACTCTATTTCCTAGCAAGGAAATTTCGCACTTACATTCCACTGAAGTGAATACGAGGTATACATAACATTACACAATGAATATTATATCTTATTACGAAACATAGAAGAGAAATACGACATCTCGTTTTACGAAGCATTAGAACTCTATTGCTACGATACGTAGACATCTGCAAAGGCTATTTCCTAGCATGGAAGTGTCGCATTTACATTCTTTTGAAGTGAATACGAGGTATACATGACACTTCGCAATGAATATTATATCTTATCATGAAACATAGAAGTGAAATGCGATATCGCGTTCTAAGAAGAATTAGAACCCTATTGCTACGATACGTAGACATCTGCAAACACTATTTCCTAGCATGGAAGTGTCGCATTTACATTCTTTTGAAGTGAATACGAGGTATACATGACACTTCGCAATGAATATTATAGCTTATCATGAAACATAGGAATGAGGTGCTATATCGCGTTATAAGACGCATTAGAACTATATTGCTATTATACGTAGACATCTGCAAACTCTCTTTCCTAGCAAGGAAATTTCGCACTTACATTCCACTGAAGTGAATACGAGGTATACATAACATTACACAATGAATATTATATCTTATTACGGAACATAGAAGTGAAATACGACATCTCGTTTTAAGAAGCATTAGTACTCTATTGCTGTGATACGTAGACATCTGCAAACAATATTTCCTAGCAAGGAAGTGTCGCATTTACATTCTTTTGAAGTGAATACGAGGTATACATGACACTTCGCAATGAATATTATACCTTATCATGAAACATAAAAGAGAGATGCGATATCGCGTTTTAGGAAGCATTAGAACTCTATTGCTGCGATACGTAGCATCTGCAAACGCTATTTCCTAGCATGGAAGTGTCGCATTTACATTCCTTTGAAGTGAATACGAGATATACATGACACTTCGCAATGAATATTATATCTTATCATGAGACATAGGAATGAGGTGCTATATCGCGTTTTGAGAAGCATTAGAACTCTATTGCTAATATGCGTAGACATCTGCAAACTCTATTTCCTAGCATTACACTTACATTCCACTGGCATTGCACTGAAGTGAATACGAGGTATACATAACACTCCACAATGAATATTATATCTTATCACGAAACATAGAAATGAAATGCGGCATCTCGTTTTAAGACGCACACGAACTCTATTGCTACGATACGTAGACATCTGCAAATGCTATTTCCTAGCATGGAAGTGTCATATTTACATTCTTTTGAAGTGAATACGAGGTATACATGACACTTCGCAATGAATATTATATCTTATCATGAAGCATAGAAGTGAGATGCGATATCGCGTTCTAAGAAGCATTTGAACTCTATTGCTACGATACGTAGACATCTGCAAACGCTATTTCCTCGCATGGAAGTGTCGCATTTACATTCTTGTGAAGTGAATACGAGATATACATGACACTTCGCAATGAATATTATATCTTATCATGAAACATAGGAATGAGGTGCTATATCGCGTTTTGAGAAGCATTAGAACACTATTGCTAATATGCGTAGACATCTGCAAACTCTATTTCCTAGCATGGACATGTGGCACTTACATTCCACTGAAGTGAATACGAGGTATACATAACATTACACAACGAGTATTATATCTTATTACGAAACATAGAAATGAAATACGACATCTCGTTTTAAGAAGCATTATTACTCTATTGCTGTGATACGTAGACATCTGCAAACAATATTTCCTAGCAAGGAAGTGTCGCATTTACATTCTTGTGAAGTGAAATCGAGGTATACATGACACTTCGCAATGAATATTATATCTTATCATGAAACATAGGAATGAGGTGCTATATCGCGGTTTGAGAAGCATTAGAACTCTATAGCTACGATACGTAGACATCTGCAAAGGCTATTTCCTAGCATGGAAGGGTCGCATTTACATTCTTTTGAAGTGAGTACGAGGTATACATGACACTTCGCAATGAATATTATACCTTATCATGAAACATAGAAGAGAGATGCCATATCGCGTTTTAGGACGCATTAGAACTCTATTGCTGCGATACGTAGACATCTGCAAACGCTATTTCCTAGCACGGAAGTGTCGCATTTACATTCTTTTGAAGTGAATACGAGATACACATGACACTTCGCAATGAATATTATAGCTTATCATGAAACATAGGAATGAGGTGCTATATCGCGTTTTGAGAAGCATTAGAACTCTATTGCTATTATACGTAGACATCTGCAAACAATATTTCCTAGCAAGGAAGTGTCGCATTTATATTCTTTTGAAGTGAATACGAGGTATACATGACACATCGCAATGAATATTATACCTTATCATGAAACATAAAAGAGAGGTGCGATATCGCGTTTTAGGAAGCATTAAAACTCTATTGCTGCGATACGTAGACATCTGCAAACGATATTTCCTAGCATGGAAGTGTCGCATTTACATTCTTTTGAAGTGAATACAAGATATGCATGACACTTCGCAATGAATATTATATCTTATCATGAAACATAGGAATGAGGTGCTATATCGCGTTTTGAGAAGCATTAGAACTCTATTGCTAATATGCGTAGACATCTACAAACTCTATTTCCTAGCATTACACTTACATTCCACTTACATTCCACTTACATTCCACTGAAGTGAATACGAGGTATACATAACACTCCACAATGAATATTATATCTTATCACGAAACATAGAAATGAAATGCGGCATCTCGTTTTAAGACGCATTAGAACTCTATTGCTACGATACGTATAAATCTGCAAACGCTATTTCCTAGCATGGAAGTGTCTTATTTACATTCTTTTGAAGTGAATACGAGGTATACACGACACTTCGCAATGAATATTATATCTTATCATGAAGCATAGAAGTGAGATGCGATATCGCGTTCTAAGAAGCATTTGAACTCTATTGCTACGATACGTAGACATCTGCAAACGCTATTTCCTAGCATGGAAGGGTCGCATTTACACTCTTTTGAAGTGAGTACGAGGTATACATAACACTCCATAATGAATATTATATCTTTTCATGAAACATAAAAGTGAAATACGACATCTCGTTTTAAGAAGCATTAGAACCCTATTGCTGCGATACGTAGACATCTGCAAACGCTATTTCCTAGCATGGAATTGTCGCATTTACATTCTTTTGAAGTGAATTCGAGATATGCATGACACTTCGCAATGAATATTATGTCTTATCATGAAACATAGGAATGAGGTGCTATATCGCGTTTTGAGAAGCATTAGAACTCTATAGCTACGATACGTAGACATCTGCAAAGGCTATTTCCTAGCATGGAAGTGTCGCATTTACATTCTTTTGAAGTGAATACGAGGTATACATGACACTTCGCAATGAATATTATATCTTATCATGAAACATAGGAATGAGGTGCTATATCGCGTTTTGAGAAGCATTAGAACTCTAGAGCTACGATACGTAGACATCTGCAAAGGCTATTTCCTAGCATGGAAGTGTCGCATTTACATTCATTTGAAGTGAATACGAGGTATACATGACACTTCGCGATGAATATTGTACCTTATCGTGAAACATAGAAGAGAGGTGCGATATCGCGTTTTAGGAAGCATTAGAACTCTATTGCTACGATACGTAGACATCTGCAAACGCTATTTCCTAGCATGGAAGGGTCGCATTTACACTCTTTTGAAGTGAGTACGAGGTATACATAACACTCCATAATGAATATTATATCTTTTCATGAAACATAGAAGTGAGATGCGATATCGCGTTCTAAGAAGCATTAGAACTCTATTGCTACGATACGTAGACATCTGCAAAGGCTATTTCCTAGCATGGAAGGGTCGCATTTACATTCTTTTGAAGTGAGTACGAGCTATACATAACACTCCATAATGAATATTATATCTTATCATGAAACATAGCAGTGAGATGCGATATCGCGTTTTAAGAAGCATTAGAACTCTATTGCTACGACACGTAGACATCTGCACACGCTATTTCCTAGCATTGAAGTGTCACATTTACATTCATTTGAAGTGAGTACGAGGTATACATAACGCTCCATAATGAATATTATATCTTATCATGAAACATAGCAGTGAGATGCGATATCGCGTTTTAGGAAGCATTAGAACTCTATTGCTGCGATACGTAGACATCTGCAAACGCTATTTCCTAGCATGGAAGTGTCGCATTTACATTCTTTTGAAGTGAATACGAGGTGTACATGACACTTCGCAATGAATATTATATCTTATCATGAAACATAAAAGTGAGATGCGATATCGCGTTCTAAGAAGCATTAGAACTCTATTGCTACGATACGTAGACATCTGCAAAAACTATTCCCTAGCATGGAAGGGTCGCATTTACATTCTTTTTAAGTGAGTACGAGGTATACATATCACTCCATAATGAATATTATATCTTATCATGAAACACAGCAGTGAGGTGCAATATCTCGTTTTAAGAAGCATTAGAACTCTATTGCTACGGTACGTAGACATCTGCAAACGCTATTTCCTAGCATGGAAGTGTCATATTTACATTCTTTTGAAGTGAATACGAGGTATACATGACACTTCGCAATGAATATTATATCTTATCATGAATCATAGAAGTGAGATGCGATATCGCCTTCTAAGAAGCACTAGAACTCTATTGCTACGATACGTAGACATCTGCAAACGCTATTTCCTAGCATGGAAGTGTCGCATTTACATTCTTTTGATGCGAAACGAGATATACGTGACACTTCGCAATGAATATTATATCTTGTCATGAAACATACGAAGGAGGTGCTATATCGCGTTTTGAGAAGCATTAGAACTCTATTGCTACGATACGTAGACATGTGCAAAGGCTATTCCCTAGCATGGAAGGGTCGCATTTACATTCTTTTGAAGTGAGTACGATGTATACATATCACTCCGTAATGAATATTATATCTTATCATGAAGCATAGCAGTGAGATGCGATATCGCGTTTTAAGAAGCATTAGAACTCTATTGCTACGATACGTAGACATCTGCAAAGGCTATTCCCTAGCATGGAAGTGTCGCATTTACATTCTTTTGATGTGAATACGAGATATACATGACACATCGCAATGAATATTATATCTTATCATGAAACATAGGAATGAGGTGCTATATCGCGTTTTGAGAATCATTAGAACTCTATTGCTACGATACGTAGACATCTGCAAACGCTATTTCCTAGCATGGAAGTGTCGCATTTACATTCTTTTGAAGTGAATGCGAGGTATACATGACACTTCGCAATGAATATTATATCTTATCATGAAACATAAAAGTGAGATGCGATATCGCGTTCTAAGAAGCATTAGAACTCTATTGCTACGATACGTAGACATCTGCAAAGGCTATTCCCTAGCATGGAAGGGTCGCATTTACATTCTTTTGAAATGAGTACGAGGTATACATATCACTCCATAATGAATATTATATCTCACCATGAAACATAGCAGTGAGATGCGACATCTCGTTTTAAAAAGCATTATTACGCTATTGCTACGATACGTAGACATCTGCAAACGCTATTTCCTAGCATGGAAGTGTCGCATTTACATTCATTTGAAGTGAATACGAGGTATACATGACACTTCGCAATGAATATTATACCTTATCATGAAACATAGAAGGGAGATGCGATATCGCGTTTTAGGAAGCATTGGAACTCTATTGCTGCGATATGTAGACATCTGCAAACGCTATTTCCTAGCATGGAAGTATCGCATTTACATTCTTTTGATGTGAATACGAGATATACATGACACTTCGCAATGAATATTATATCTTATCATGAAACATAGATATGAGGTGCTATATCGCGTTTTGAGAAGCATTAGAACTCTATTGTTACGATACGTAGACATCTGCAAACGCTATTTCCTGGCATGGAAGTGTCGCATTTACATTCTTTTGAAGTGAATACGAGGTATACATGACACATCGCAATGAATATTATATCTTATCATGAAACATAAAAGTGAGATGCGGTATCGCGTTCTAAGAAGCATTAGAACTCTATTGCTACGATACGTAGACATCTGCAAAGGCTATTCCCTAGCATAGAAGGGTCGCATTTACATTCTTTTGAAGTGAGTACGAGGTATACATATCACTCCATAATGAATATTATATCTTATCATGAAACATAGCAGTGAGATGCGACATCTCGTTTTAAGAAGCATTATTACTCTATTGCTACGGTACGTAGACATCTGCAAACGCTATTTCCTAGCATGGAAGGGTCGCATTTACATTCTTTTGAAGTGAGTACGAGGTATACATGTCACTCCATAATGAATATTATATCTCATAATGAAACATAGCAGTGGGATGCGACATCTCGTTTTAAGAAGCATTATTACGCTATTGCTACGATACGTAGACATCTGCAAACGCTATTTCCTAGCATGGAAGTGTCGCATTTACATTCTTTTAATGTGAATACGAGATATACATGACACTTCGCAATGAATATTATATCTTATCATGAAACATAGATATGAGGTGCTATATCGCGTTTTGAGAAGCATTAGAACTCTATTGCTACGATACGTAGACATCTGCAAACGCTATTTCCTAGCATGGAAGTGTCGCATTTACATTCTTTTGAAGTGAATACGAGGTATACATGACACATCGCAATGAATATTATATCTTATCATGAAACATAAAAGTGAGATGCGATATCGCGTTCTAAGAAGCATTAGAACTCTATTGCTACGATACGTAGACATCTGCAAAGGCTATTCCCTAGCATAGGAGGGTCGCATTTACATTCTTTTGAAGTGAGTACGATGTATACATGACACTTCGCAATGAATATTATTTCTTATCATGGAACATAGAAGTGAGATGCGATATCGCGTTCTAAGAAGCATTAGAATCCTATTGCTACGATACGTAGACATCTGCAAACACTATTTCCTAGCATGGAAGTGTCGCATTTACATTCTTTTGAAGTGAATACGAGGTATAGATGACACTTCGCAATGAATATTATATCTTATCATGAAACATAGAAGTGAGATGCGATATCGCGTTTTAAGGAGCATTGGAACTCTATTGCTACGATACGTAGACATCTGCGAACGCTATTTCCTAGCATGGAAGTGTCGCATTTACATTCGTTTGAAGTGAATACGAGATATACATGACACTTCGCAATGAATATTATACCTTATCATGAAACATAGAAGAGAGATGCGATATCGCGTTTTAAGAAGCATCAGAACTCTATTGCTGCGATACGTAGACATCTGCAAACGCTATTTCCTAGGACGGAAGGGTCGCATTTACATTCTTGTGAAGTGAAATCGAGGTATACATGACACTTCGCAAAGAATACTATATCTTATCATGAAACATAGAGGCGAGATGCGATATAGCGTTCTAAGAAGCACTAGAACTCTATTGCTACGATACGTAGACATCTGCAAACGCTATTTCCTAGGATGGAAGGGTCGCATTTACATTCTTTTGAAGTGAGTACGAGGTATACATAACACTCCATAATGAATATTATATCTTCTCATGAAACATAGGAATGAGGTGCTATATCGCGTTTTGAGAAGCATTAGAACTCTATTGCTACGATACGTAGACATCTGCAAACTCTATTTCATGCATGGACATGTGGCACTTACATTCCACTGAAGTGAATACGAGGTATATATAACATTACACAATGAGTATTATATCTTATTACGAAACATAGAAATGAAATACGACATCTCGTTTTAAGAAGCATTAGTACTCTATTGCTGTGATACGTAGACATCTGCAAACAATATTTCCTAGCAAGGAAGTGTCGCATTTACATTCTTGTGAAGTGAAATCGAGGTATACATGACACTTCGCACTGAATAATATATCTTATCATGAAACATAGAAGAGAGGTGCGATATCGCATTTTAGGGAGCATTAGAACTCTATTGCTGTGATACGTAGACATCTGCAAACAATATTTCCTAACAAGGAAGTGCCGCATTTACATTCTTGTGAAGTGAAATCGAGGTATACATGAAACTTCGCAATGAATATTATATCTTATCATGGAACATAGAAGTGAGATGCGATATCGCGTTTTAAGAAGCATTAGAACCCTATTGCTACGATACGTAGACATCAGTAAACGCTACTTCCTAGCATGGAAGTGTCGCATTTACATTCTTTTGAAGTGAATACGAGGTGTACATGACACTTCGCAATGAATATTATATCTTATTACGAAACATAGAAATGAAATACGACATCTCGTTTTAAGAAGCATTATTACTCTATTGCTGTGATACGTAGACATCTGCAAACAATATTTCCTAGCAAGGAAGTGTCGCATTTACATTCTTGTGAAGTGAAATCGAGGTATACATGACACTTCGCAACGAATATTATACCTTATCATGAAACATAGAAGAGAGATGCCATATCGCGTTTTAGGACGCATTAGAACTCTATTGCTGCGATACGTAGACATCTGCAAACGCTATTTCCTAGCATGGAAGTGTCGCATTTACTTTCTTTTGAAGTGAATACGAGTTATACATGACACGTCGCAATGAATATTATATCTTATCATGAAACATAAAAGTGAGATGCGATATCGCGTTCTAAGAAGCATTAGAACTCTATTGCTACGATACGTAGACATCTGCAAAAACTATTCCCTAGCATGGAAGGGTCGCATTTACATTCTTTTGAAGTGAGTACGACGTATACATATCACTTCATAATGAATATTATATCTTATCATGAAACACAGCAGTGAGGTGCAATATCTCGTTTTAAGAAGCATTAGAACTCTATTGCTACGGTACGTAGACATCTGCAAACGCTATTTCCTAGCATGGAAGTGTCATATTTACATTCTTCTGAAGTGAATACGAGGTATACATGACACTTCGCAATGAATATTATATCTTATCATGAATCATAGAAGTGAGATGCGATATCGCCTTCTAAGAAGCACTAGAACTCTATTGCTACGATACGTAGACATCTGCAAACGCTATTTCCTAGCATGGAAGGGTCGCATTTACATTCTTTTGATGTGAAACGAGATATACATGACACTTCGCAATGAATATTATATCTTGTCATGAAACATAGGAAGGTGGTGCTATATCGCGTTTTGAGAAGCATTAGAACTCTATTGCTACGATACGTAGACATGTGCAAAGGCTATTCCCTAGCATGGAAGGGTCGCATTTACATTCTTTTGAAGTGAGTACGATGTATACATATCACTCCGTAATGAATATTATATCTTATCATGAAGCATAGCAGTGAGATGCGATATCGCGTTTTAAGAAGCATTAGAACTCTATTGCTACGATACGTAGACATCTGCAAAGGCTATTCCCTAGCATGGAAGAGTCGCATTTACATTCTTTTGAAATGAGTACGAGGTATACATATCACTCCATAATGAATATTATATCTCATCATGAAACATAGCAGTGAGATGCGACATCTCGTTTTAAAAAGCATTATTACGCTATTGCTACGATACGTAGACATCTGCAAACGCTATTTCCTAGCATGGAAGTGTCGCATTTACATTCATTTGAAGTGAATACGAGGTATACATGACACTTCGCAATGGATATTATACCTTATAATGAAACATAGAAGGGAGATGCGATATCGCGTTTTAGGAAGCATTGGAACTCTATTGCTGCGATATGTAGACATCTGCAAACGCTATTTCCTAGCATGGAAGGGTCGCATTTACATTCTTTTGATGTGAATACGAGATATACATGACACTTCGCAATGAATATTATATCTTATCATGAAACATAGATATGAGGTGCTATAACGCGTTTTGAGAAGCATTAGAACTCTATTGCTACGATACGTAGACATCTGCAAACGCTATTTCCTAGCATGGAAGTGTCGCATTTACATTCTTTTGAAGTGAATACGAGGTATACATGACACATCGCAATGAATATTATATCTTATCATGAAACATAAAAGTGAGATGCGATATCGCGTTCTAAGAAGCATTAGAACTCTATTGCTACGATACGTAGACATCTGCAAAGGCTATTCCCTAGCATAGAAGGGTCGCATTTACATTCTTTTGAAGTGAGTACGATGTATACATGACACTTCGCAATGAATATTATATCTTATCATGGAACATAGAAGTGAGATGCGATATCGCGTTCTAAGAAGAATTAGAACCCTATTGCTACGATACGTACACATCTGCAAACACTATTTCCTAGCATGGAAGTGTCGCATTTACATTCTTTTGAAGTGAATACGAGGTATAGATGACACTTCGCAATGAATATTATATCTTATCATGAAACATAGAAGTGAGATGCGATATCGCGTTTTAAGGAGCATTGGAACTCTATTCCTACGATACGTAGACATCTGCAAACGCTATTTCCTAGCATGGAAGTGTCGCATTTACATTCGTTTGAAGTGAATACGAGATATACATGACACTTCGCAATGAATATTATACCTTATCATGAAACATAGAAGAGAGATGCGATATCGCGTTTTAAGAAGCATCAGAACTCTATTGCTGCGATACGTAGACATCTGCAAACGCTATTTCCTAGGACGGAAGGGTCGCATTTACATTCTTGTGAAGTGAAATCGAGGTATACATGACACTTCGCAAAGAATACTATATCTTATCATGAAACATAGAGGTGAGATGCGATATAGCGTTCTAAGAAGCACTAGAACTCTATTGCTACGATACGTAGACATCAGCAAACGCTATTTCCTAGGATGGAAGGGTCGCATTTACATTCTTTTGAAGTGAGTACGAGGTATACATAACACTCCATAATGATTATTATATCTTCTCATGAAACATAGGAATGAGGTGCTATATCGCGTTTTGAGAAGCATTAGAACTCTATTGCTACGATACGTAGACATCTGCAAACGCTATTTCCTAGCATGGAAGTGTCGCATTTACATTCGTTTGAAGTGAATACGAGATATACATGACACTTCGCAATGAATATTATATCTTATCATGAAACATAGGAATGAGATGCGATATCGCGTTTTAAGAAGCATTAGAACTCTATTGCTACGATACGTAGACATCTGCAAACGCTATTTCCTAGCATGGAAGTGTCGCACTTACATTCGTTTGAAGTGAATACGAGATATACATGACACTTCGCAATGAATATTATACCTTATCATGAAACATAGAAGAGAGATGCGATATCGCGTTTTAAGAAGCATAAGAACTCTATTGCTGCGATACGTAGACATCTGCAAACTCTATTTCCTAGCATGGACATGTGGAACTTACATTCCACTGAAGTGAATACGAGGTATATATAACATTACACAATGAGTATTATATCTTATTACGAAACATAGAAATGAAATACGACGTCTCGTTTTAAGAAGCATTAGTACTCTATTGCTGTGATACGTAGACATCTGCAAACAATATTTCCTAGCAAGGAAGTGTCGCATTTACATTCTTGTGAAGTGAAATCGAGGTATACATGACACTTCGCACTGAATAATATATCTTATCATGAAACATAGAAGAGAGGTGCGATATCGCATTTTAGTGAGCATTAGAACTCTATTGCTGTGATACGTAGACATCTGCAAACAATATTTCCTAACAAGGAAGTGTCGCATTTACATTCTTGTGAAGTGAAATCGAGGTATACATGAAACTTCGCAATGAATATTATATCTTATCATGGAACATAGAAGTGAGATGCGATATTGCGTTCTAAGAAGCATTAGAACCCTATTGCTACGATACGTAGACATCTGCAAACACTATTTCCTAGCATGGAAGTGTCGCATTTACATTCTTTTGAAGTGAATACGAGATATACATGACACTTCGCAATGAATATTATATCTTGTCATGAAACATAGGAATGAGGTGCTATATCGCGTTTTGAGAAGCATTAGAACACTATTGCTAATATGCGTATACATCTGCAAACTCTATTTCCTAGCATGGACATGTGGCACTTACATTCCACTGAAGTGAATACGAGGTATACATAACATTACACAATGAGTATTATATCTTATTACGAAACATAGAAATGAAATACGACATCTCGTTTTAAGAAGCATTATTACTCTATTGCTGTGATACGTAGACATCTGCAAACAATATTTCCTAGCAAGGAAGTGTCGCATTTACATTCTTGTGAAGTGAAATCGAGGTATACATGACACTTCACAACGAATATTATACCTTATCATGAAACATAGAAGAGAGATGCCATATCGCGTTTTAGGACGCATTAGAACTCTATTGCTGCGATACGTAGACATCTGTAAACGCTATTTCCTAGCATGGAAGTGTCGCATTTACTTTCTTTTGAAGTGAATACGAGTTATACATGACACGTCGCAATGAATATTATATCTTATCATGAAACATAGAAGTGAGATGCGATATCGCGTTTTAAGAAGCATTAGAACCCTATTGCTACGATACGTAGACATCAGTAAACGCTACTTCCTAGCATGGAAGTGTCGCATTTACATTCTTTTGAAGTGAATACGAGGTGTACATGACACTTCGCAATGAATATTATATCTTATCATGAAACATAAAAGTGAGATGCGATATCGCGTTCTAAGAAGCATTAGAACTCTATTGCTACGATACGTAGACATCTGCAAAAACTATTCCCTAGCATGGAAGGGTCGCATTTACATTCTTTTGAAGTGAGTACGAGGTATACATATCACTTCATAATGAATATTATATCTTATCATGAAACACAGCAGTGAGGTGCAATATCTCGTTTTAAGAAGCATTAGAACTCTATTGCTACGGTACGTAGACATCTGCAAACGCTATTTCCTAGCATGGAAGTGTCATATTTACATTCTTCTGAAGTGAATACGAGGTATACATGACACTTCGCAATGAATATTATATCTTATCATGAATCATAGAAGTGAGATGCGATATCGCCTTCTAAGAAGCACTAGAACTCTATTGCTACGATACGTAGACATCTGCAAACACTATTTCCTAGCATGGAAGGGTCGCATTTACATTCTTTTGATGTGAAACGAGATATACATGACACTTCGCAATGAATATTATATCTTGTCATGAAACATAGGAAGGAGCTGCTATATCGCGTTTTGAGAAGCATTAGAACTCTATTGCTACGATACGTAGACATGTGCAAAGGCTATTCCCTAGCATGGAAGGGTCGCATTTACATTCTTTTGAAGTGAGTACGATGTATACATATCACTCCGTAATGAATATTATATCTTATCATGAAGCATAGCAGTGAGATGCGATATCGCGTTTTAAGAAGCATTAGAACTCTATTGCTACGATACGTAGACATCTGCAAAGGCTATTCCCTAGCATGGAAGTGTCGCATTTACATTCTTTTGATGTGAATACGAGATATACATGACACATCGCAATGAATATTATATCTTATCATGAAACATAGGAATGAGGTGCTATATCGCGTTTTGAGAATCATTAGAACTCTATTGCTACGATACGTAGACATCTGCAAACGCTATTTCCTAGCATGGAAGTGTCGCATTTACATTCTTTTGAAGTGAATACGAGGTATACATGACACTTCGCAATGAATATTATATCTTATCATGAAACATAAAAGTGAGATGCGATATCGCGTTCTAAGAAGCATTAGAACTCTATTGCTACGATACGTAGACATCTGCAAAGGCTATTCCCTAGCATGGAAGGGTCGCATTTACATTCTTTTGAAATGAGTACGAGGTATACATATCACTCCATAATGAATATTATATCT
Source organism: Xylocopa sonorina (assembly GCF_050948175.1). NCBI lineage: Eukaryota > Metazoa > Arthropoda > Insecta > Hymenoptera > Apidae > Xylocopa > Xylocopa sonorina. The sequence continues at coordinate 58,738 of NW_027490308.1, forward strand.
CATCATGAAACATAGCAGTGAGATGCGACATCTCGTTTTAAAAAGCATTATTACGCTACTGCTACGATACGTAGACATCTGCAAACGCTATTTCCTAGCATGGAAGTGTCGCATTTACATTCATTTGAAGTGAATACGAGGTATACATGACACTTCGCAATGAATATTATACCTTATCATAAAACATAGAAGGGAGAAGCGATATCGCGTTTTAGGAAGCATTGGAACTCTATTGCTGCGATATGTAGACATCTGCAAACGCTATTTCCTAGCATGGAAGTGTCGCATTTACATTCTTTTGATGTGAATACGAGATATACATGACACTTCGCAATGAATATTATATCTTATCATGAAACATAGATATGAGGTGCTATATCGCGTTTTGAGAAGCATTAGAACACTGTTGCTAATATGCGTAGACATCTGCAAACTCTATTTCCTAGCATGGACATGTGGCACTTACATTCCACTGAAGTGAATACGAGGTATACATAACATTACACAATGAGTATTATATCTTATTACGAAACATAGAAATGAAATACGACGTCTCGTTTTAAGAAGCATTAGTACTCTATTGCTGTGATACGTAGACATCTGCAAACAATATTTCCTAGCAAGGAAGTGTCGCATTTACATTCTTGTGAAGTGAAATCGAGGTATACATGACACTTCGCACTGAATAATATATCTTATCATGAAACATAGAAGAGAGGTGCGATATCGCATTTTAGTGAGCATTAGAACTCTATTGCTGTGATACGTAGACATCTGCAAACAATATTTCCTAACAAGGAAGTGTCGCATTTACATTCTTGTGAAGTGAAATCGAGGTATACATGAAACTTCGCAATGAATATTATATCTTATCATGGAACATAGAAGTGAGATGCGATATTGCGTTCTAAGAAGCATTAGAACCCTATTGCTACGATACGTAGACATCTGCAAACACTATTTCCTAGCATGGAAGTGTCGCATTTACATTCTTTTGAAGTGAATACGAGATATACATGACACTTCGCAATGAATATTATATCTTGTCATGAAACATAGGAATGAGGTGCTATATCGCGTTTTGAGAAGCATTAGAACTCTATTGCTACGATACGTAGACATGTGCAAAGGCTATTCCCTAGCATGGAAGGGTCGCATTTACATTCTTTTGAAGTGAGTACGATGTATACATATCACTCCGTAATGAATATTATATCTTATCATGAAGCATAGCAGTGAGATGCGATATCGCGTTTTAAGAAGCATTAGAACTCTATTGCTACGATACGTAGACATCTGCAAAGGCTATTCCCTAGCATGGAAGTGTCGCATTTACATTCTTTTGATGTGAATACGAGATATACATGACACATCGCAATGAATATTATATCTTATCATGAAACATAGGAATGAGGTGCTATATCGCGTTTTGAGAATCATTAGAACTCTATTGCTACGATACGTAGACATCTGCAAACGCTATTTCCTAGCATGGAAGTGTCGCATTTACATTCTTTTGAAGTGAATACGAGGTATACATGACACTTCGCAATGAATATTATATCTTATCATGAAACATAAAAGTGAGATGCGATATCGCGTTCTAAGAAGCATTAGAACTCTATTGCTACGATACGTAGACATCTGCAAAGGCTATTCCCTAGCATGGAAGGGTCGCATTTACATTCTTTTGAAATGAGTACGAGGTATACATATCACTCCATAATGAATATTATATCTCATCATGAAACATAGCAGTGAGATGCGACATCTCGTTTTAAAAAGCATTATTACGCTACTGCTACGATACGTAGACATCTGCAAACGCTATTTCCTAGCATGGAAGTGTCGCATTTACATTCATTTGAAGTGAATACGAGGTATACATGACACTTCGCAATGAATATTATACCTTATCATAAAACATAGAAGGGAGAAGCGATATCGCGTTTTAGGAAGCATTGGAACTCTATTGCTGCGATATGTAGACATCTGCAAACGCTATTTCCTAGCATGGAAGTGTCGCATTTACATTCTTTTGATGTGAATACGAGATATACATGACACTTCGCAATGAATATTATATCTTATCATGAAACATAGATATGAGGTGCTATATCGCGTTTTGAGAAGCATTAGAACACTATTGCTAATATGCGTAGACATCTGCAAACTCTATTTCCTAGCATGGACATGTGGCACTTACATTCCACTGAAGTGAATACGAGGTATACATAACATTACACAATGAGTATTATATCTTATTACGAAACATAGATATGAAATACGACATCTCGTTTTAAGAAGCATTATTACTCTATTGCTGTGATACGTAGACATCTGCAAACGCTATTTCCTAGCATGGAAGTGTCGCATTTACATTCATTTGAAGTGAATACGAGGTATACATGACGCTTCGCAATGAATATTATACGTTATCATGAAACATAGAAGTGAGATGCGATATCGCCTTTTAAGAAGCATTAGAACTCTATTGCTACGATACGTAGACATCTGCAAAGGCTATTCCCTAGCATGGAAGGGTCGCATTTACATTCATTTGAAGTGAGTGCGAGGTATACAAATCACTCCATAATGAATATTATATCTCATCATGAAACATAGCAGTGAGATGCGACATCTCGTTTTAAGAAGCATTATTACGCTATTGCTACGATACGTAGACATCTGCAAACGCTACTTCCTAGCATGGAAGTGTCGCATTTACATTCATTTGAAGTGAATACGAGGTATACATGACACTTCGCAATGGATATTATACCTTATAATGAAACATAGAAGGGAGATGCGATATCGCGTTTTAGGAAGCATTGGAACTCTATTGCTGCGATATGTAGACATCTGCAAACGCTATTTCCTAGCATGGAAGGGTCGCATTTACATTCTTTTGAAGTGAGTACGATGTATACATGACACTTCGCAATGAATACTATATCTTATCATGAAACATAGCAGTGAGATGCGATATCGCGTTTTAAGAAGCATCAGAACTCTATTGCTGCGATACGTAGACATCTGCAAACGCTATTTCCTAGGACGGAAGGGTCGCATTTACATTCTTGTGAAGTGAAATCGAGGTATACATGACACTTCGCAATGAATACTATATCTTATCATGAAACATAGAGGTGAGATGCGATATAGCGTTCTAAGAAGCACTAGAACTCTATTGCTACGATACGTAGACATCTGCAAACGCTATTTCCTAGGATGGAAGGGTCGCATTTACATTCTTTTGAAGTGAGTACGAGGTATACATAACACTCCATAATGAATATTATATCTTCTCATGAAACATAGGAATGTGGTGCTATATCGCGTTTTGAGAAGCATTAGAACTCTATTGCTACGATACGTAGACATCTGCAAACGCTATTTCCTAGCATGGAAGTGTCGCATTTACATTCGTTTGAAGTGAATACGAGATATACATGACACTTCGCAATGATTATTATATCTTATCATGAAGCATAGGAATGAGATGCGATTTCGCGTTTTAAGAAGCATTAGAACTCTATTGCTACGATACGTAGACATCTGTAAACGCTATTTCCTCGCATGGAAGTGTCGCATTTACATTCATTTGAAGTGAATACGAGGTATACATTACACTTCGCAATGAATATTACACCTTATCATGAAACATAGAAGGGAGATGCGATATCGCGTTTTAGGAAGCATTGAAACTCTATTGCTGCGATACGTAGACATCTGCAAACGCTATTTCCTATCAAGGAAGTGTCGCATTTACATTCTTGTGAAGAGAAATCGCGGTATACATGACACTTCGCAATGAATATTATATCTTATCATGAAACATAAAAGTGAGATGCGATATCGCGTTCTAAGAAGCATTGGAACTCCATTGCTACGATACGTAGACATCTGCAAAGGCTATTCCCTAGCATGGAAGGGTCGCATTTACATTCTTTTGAAGTGAGTACGAGGTATACATATCACTCCATAATGAATATTATATCTTCTCATGAAACATAGGAATGAGGTGCTATATCTCGTTTTGAGAAGCATTAGAACTCTATTGCTACGATACGTAGACATCTGCAAACGCTATTTTTCCTAGCATGGAAGTGTCGCAATTACATTCGTTTGAAGTGAATACGAGATATACATGACACTTTGCAATGAATATTATATCTTATCATGGAACATCGGAATGAGATGCGATATCGCGTTTTAAGAAGCATTAGAACTCTATTGCTACGATACGTAGACATCTGCAAACGCTATTTCCTAGCATGGAAGTGTCGCATTTACATTCGTTTGAAGTGAATACGAGATATACATGACACTTCGCAATGAATATTATACCTTATCATGAAACATAGAAGAGAGATGCGATATCGCGTTTTAAGGAGCATAAGAACTCTATTGCTGCGATACGTAGACATCTGCAAACTCTATTTCCTAGCATGGACATGTGGCACTTACATTCCACTGAAGTGAATACGAGGTATATATAACATTACACAATGAGTATTATATCTTATTACGAAACATAGAAATGAAATACGACATCTCGTTTTAAGAAGCATTAGTACTCTATTGCTGTGATACGTAGACATCTGCAAACAATATTTCCTAGCAAGGAAGTGTCGCATTTACATTCTTGTGAAGTGAAATCGAGGTATACATGACACTTCGCACTGAATAATATATCTTATCATGAAACATAGAAGAGAGGTGCGATATCGCATTTTAGGGAGCATTAGAACTCTATTGCTGTGATACGTAGACATCTGCAAACAATATTTCCTAACAAGGAAGTGTCGCATTTACATTCTTGTGAAGTGAAATCGAGGTATACATGAAACTTCGCAATGAATATTATATCTTATCATGGAACATAGAAGTGAGATGCGATATTGCGTTCTAAGAAGCATTAGAACCCTATTGCTACGATACGTAGACATCTGCAAACGCTATTTCCTAGCATGGAAGTGTCGCATTTACATTCGTTTGAAGTGAATACGAGATATACATGACACTTCGCAATGAATATTATATCTTGTCATGAAACATAGGAATGAGGTGCTATATCGCGTTTTGAGAAGCATTAGAACACTATTGCTAATATGCGTAGACATCTGCAAACTCTATTTCCTAGCATGGACATGTGGCACTTACATTCCACTGAAGTGAATACGAGGTATACATAACATTACACAGTGAGTATTATATCTTATTACGAAACATAGATATGAAATACGACATCTCGTTTTAAGAAGCATTATTACTCTATTGCTGTGATACGTAGACATCTGCAAACAATATTTCCTAGCAAGGAAGTGTCGCATTTACATTCTTGTGAAGTGAAATCGAGGTATACATGACACTTCGCAACGAATATTATACCTTATCATGAAACATAGAAGAGAGATGCCATATCGCGTTTTAGGACGCATTAGAACTCTATTGCTGCGATACGTAGACATCTGCAAACGCTATTTCCTAGCATGGAAGTGTCGCATTTACATTCTTTTGAAGTGAGTACGAGGTATACATAACACTCCATAATGAATATTATATCTTCTCATGAAACATAGGAATGAGGTGCTATATCGCGTTTTGAGAAGTATTAGAACTCTATTGCTACGATACGTAGACATCTGCAAACACTATTTCCTAGCATGGAAGTGTCGCATTTACATTCTTTTGAAGTGAGTACGAGGTATACATAACACTCCATAATGAATATTATATCTTCTCATGAAACATAGGAATGAGGTGCTATATCGCGTTTTGAGAAGCATTAGAACTCTATTGCTACGATACGTAGACATCTGTAAACGCTATTTCCCAGCATGAAAGTGTCGCATTTACATTCGTTTGAAGTGAATACGAGATATACATGACACTTCGCAATGAATATTATATCTTATCATGAAACATAGCAGTGAGATGCGATATCGTGTTTTAAGAAGCATTAGAACTCTATTGCTACGATACGTAGACATCTGCAAACGCTACTTCCTAGCATGGAAGTGTCGCATTTACATTCATTTGAAGTGAATACGAGGTATACATGACACTTCGCAATGAATATTATACCTTATCATGAAACATAGAAGGGAGATGCGATATCGCGTTTTAGGAAGCATTGGAACTCTATTGCTGCGATACGTAGACATCTGCAAACGCTATTTCCTAGCATGGAAGTATCGCATTTACATTCTTTTGATGTGAATACGAGATATACATGACACATCGCAATGAATATTATATCTTATCATGAAACATAGGAATGAGGTGCTATATCGCGTTTTGAGAAGCATTAGAACTCTATTGCTACGATACGTAGACATCTGCAAACGCTATTTCCTAGCATGGAAGTGTCGCATTTACATTCTTTTGATGTAAATACGAGGTATACATGACACATCGCAATGAATATTATATCTTCTCATGAAACATAGAAATGAGGTGCTATATCGCGTTTTGAGAAGCATTAGAACTCTATTGCTACGATACGTAGACATCTGCAAACGCTATTTCCTAGCATGGAAGTGTCGCATTTACATTCATTTGAAGTGAATACGAGGTATACATGACACTTCGCAATGGATATTATACCTTATAATGAAACATAGAAGGGAGATGCGATATCGCGTTTTAGGAAGCATTGGAACTCTATTGCTGCGATATGTAGACATCTGCAAACGCTATTTCCTAGCATGGAAGGGTCGCATTTACATTCTTTTGAAGTGAGTACGAGGTATACATATCACTCCATAATGAATATTATATCTCATCATGAAACATAGCAGTGAGATGCGACATCTCGTTTTAAGAAGCATTATTACGCTATTGCTACGATACGTAGACATCTGCAAACGCTATTTCCTAGCATGGAAGTGTCGCATTTACATTCATTTGAAGTGAATACGAGGTATACATGACACTTCGCAATGGATATTATACCTTATCATGAAACATAGAAGGGAGATGCGATATCGCGTTTTAGGAAGCATTGGAACTCTATTGCTGCGATATGTAGACATCTGCAAACGCTATTTCCTAGCATGGAAGTGTCGCATTTACATTCTTTTGATGTGAATACGAGATATACATGACACTTCGCAATGAATATTATATCTTATCATGAAACATAGATATGAGGTGCTATATCGCGTTTTGAGAAGCATTAGAACTCTATTGCTACGATACTTAGACATCTGCAAACGCTATTTCCTAGCATGGAAGTGTCGCATTTACATTCTTTTGAAGTGAATACGAGGTATACATGACACATCGCAATGAATATTATATCTTATCATGAAACATAAAAGTGAGATGCGATATCGCGTTCTAAGAAGCATTAGAACTCTATTGCTACGATACGTAGACATCTGCAAAGGCTATTCCCTAGCATAGAAGGGTCGCATTTACATTCCTTTGAAGTGAGTACGATGTATACATGACACTTCGCAATGAATACTATATCTTATCATGAAACATAGCAGTGAGATGCGATATCGCGTTTTAAGAAGCATCAGAACTCTATTGCTGCGATACGTAGACATCTGCAAACGCTATTTCCTAGGACGGAAGGGTCGCATTTACATTCTTGTGAAGTGAAATCGAGGTATACATGACACTTCGCAATGAATACTATATCTTATCATGAAACATAGAGGTGAGATGCGATATAGCGTTCTAAGAAGCACTAGAACTCTATTGCTACGATACGTAGACATCTGCAAAGGCTATTCCCTAGCATAGAAGGGTCGCATTTACATTCTTTTGAAGTGAGTACGAGGTATACATAACACTCCATAATGAATATTATATCTTCTCATGAAACATAGGAATGAGGTGCTATATCGCGTTTTGAGAAGCATTAGAACTCTATTGCTACGATACGTAGACATCTGCAAACGCTATTTTTCCTAGCATGGAAGTGTCGCATTTACATTCGTTTGAAGTGAATACGAGATATACATGACACTTCGCAATGAATATTATATCTTATCATGAAACATAGGAATGAGATGCGATATCGCGTTTTAAGAAGCATTAGAACTCTATTGCTACGATACGTAGACATCTGCAAACGCTATTTCCTAGCATGGAAGTGTCGCATTTACATTCGTTTGAAGTGAATACGAGATATACATGACACTTCGCAATGAATATTATACCTTATCATGAAACATAGAAGAGAGATGCGATATCGCGTTTTAAGGAGCATAAGAACTCTATTGCTGCGATACGTAGACATCTGCAAACTCTATTTCCTAGCATGGACATGTGGCACTTACATTCCACTGAAGTGAATACGAGGTATATATAACATTACACAATGAGTATTATATCTTATTACGAAACATAGAAATGAAATACGACATCTCGTTTTAAGAAGCATTAGTACTCTATTGCTGTGATACGTAGACATCTGCAAACAATATTTCCTAGCAAGGAAGTGTCGCATTTACATTCTTGTGAAGTGAAATCGAGGTATACGTGACACTTCGCACTGAATAATATATCTTATCATGAAACATAGAAGAGCGGTGCGATATCGCATTTTAGGGAGCATTAGAACTCTATTGCTGTGATACGTAGACATCTGCAAACAATATTTCCTAACAAGGAAGTGTCGCATTTACATTCTTGTGAAGTGAAATCGAGGTATACATGAAACTTCGCAATGAATATTATATCTTATCATGGAACATAGAAGTGAGATGCGATATTGCGTTCTAAGAAGCATTAGAACCCTATTGCTACGATACGTAGACATCTGCAAACACTATTTCCTAGCATGGAAGTGTCGCATTTACATTCTTTTGAAGTGAATACGAGATATACATGACACTTCGCAATGAATATTATATCTTGTCATGAAACATAGGAATGAGGTGCTATATCGCGTTTTGAGAAGCATTAGAACACTATTGCTAATATGCGTAGACATCTGCAAACTCTATTTCCTAGCATGGACATGTGGCACTTACATTCCACTAAAGTGAATACGAGGTATACATAACATTACACAGTGAGTATTATATCTTATTACGAAACATAGATATGAAATACGACATCTCGTTTTAAGAAGCATTATTACTCTATTGCTGTGATACGTAGACATCTGCAAACAATATTTCCTAGCAAGGAAGTGTCGCATTTACATTCTTGTGAAGTGAAATCGAGGTATACATGACACTTCGCAACGAATATTATACCTTATCATGAAACATAGAAGAGAGATGCCATATCGCGTTTTAGGACGCATTAGAACTCTATTGCTGCGATACGTAGACATCTGCAAACGCTATTTCCTAGCATGGAAGTGTCGCATTTACATTCTTTTGAAGTGAGTACGAGGTATACATAACACTCCATAATGAATATTATATCTTCTCATGAAACATAGGAATGAGGTGCTATATCGCGTTTTGAGAAGCATTAGAACTCTATTGCTACGATACGTAGACATCTGCAAAGGATATTCCCTAGCATGGGAGGGTCGCATTTACATTCTTTTGAAGTGAGTACGATGTATACATATCACTCCATAATGAATATTATATCTTATCATGAAACATGGCAGTGAGATGCGATATCGTGTTTTAAGAAGCATTAGAACTCTATTGCTACGATACGTAGACATCTGCAAACGCTACTTCCTAGCATGGAAGTGTCGCATTTACATTCATTTGAAGTGAATACGAGGTATACTTGACACTTCGCAATGAATATTATACCTTATCATGAAACATAGAAGGGAGATGCGATATCGCGTTTTAGGAAGCATTGGAACTCTATTGCTGCGATACGTAGACATCTGCAAACGCTATTTCCTAGCATGGAAGTGTCGCATTTACATTCTTTTGATGTGAATACGAGATATACATGACACATCGCAATGAATATTATATCTTATCATGAAACATAGGAATGAGGTGCTATATCGCGTTTTGAGAAGCATTAGAACTCTATTGCTACGATACGTAGACATCTGCAAAGGCTATTCCCTAGCATGGAAGTGTCGCATTTACATTCTTTTGATGTGAATACGAGATATACATGACACATCGCAATGAATATTATATCTTCTCATGAAACATAGGAATGAGGTGCTATATCGCGTTTTGAGAAGCATTAGAACTCTATTGCTACGATACGTAGACATCTGCAAACGCTATTTCCTAGCATGGAAGTGTCGCATTTACATTCGTTTGAAGTGAATACGAGATATACATGACACTTCGCAATGAATATTATATCTTATCATGAAACATAGGAATGAGATGCGATATCGCGTTTTAAGAAGCATTAGAACTCTATTGCTACGATACGTAGACATCTGCAAACGCTATTTCCTAGCATGGAAGTGTCGCATTTACATTCGTTTGAAGTGAATACGAGATATACATGACACTTCGCAATGAATATTATATCTTATCATGAAACATAGGAATGAGGTGCTATATCGCGTTTTGAGAAGCATTAGAACTCTATTGCTACGATACGTAGACATCTGCAAACGTTATTTCCTAGCATGGAAGTGTCGCATTTACATTCTTTTGAAGTGAATACGAGGTATACATGACACATAGCAATGAATATTATATGTTATCATGAAACATAAAAGTGAGATGCGATGTCGCGTTCTAAGAAGCATTAGAACTCTATTGCTACGATACGTAGACATCTGCAAAGGCTATTCCCTAGCATAGAAGGGTCGCATTTACATTCTTTTGAAGTGAGTACGAGGTATACATATCACTCCATAATGAATATTATACCTTATCATGAAACATAGCAGTGAGATGCGACATCTCGTTTTAGGAAGCATTATTACTCTATTGCTACGGTACGTAGACATCTGCAAACGGTATTTCCTAGCATAGCAGTGTCATATTTACATTCTTTTGAAGTGAATACGAGGTATACATGACACTTCGCAATGAATATTATATCTTATCATGAAACATAGGAATGAGATGCGATTTCGCGTTTTAAGAAGCATTAGAACTCTATTGCTAAGATACGTAGACATCTGTAAACGCTATTTTCTATCAAGGAAGTGTCGCAATTACGTTCTTTTGAAGTGAATACGAGGTAAACATGACACTTCGCAATGAATATTATATCTTATCATGAAACATAGAGGTGAGATGCGATATCGCGTTCTAAGAAGCACTAGAACTCTATTGCTACGATACGTAGACATCTGCAAACTCTATTTCCTAGCAAGGAAATTTCGCACTTACATTCCACTGAAGTGAATACGAGGTATACATATCATTACACAATGAATATTATATCTTATTACGAAACATAGAAGTGAAATACGACATCTCGTTTTAAGAAGCATTAGTACTCTATTGCTGTGATACGTAGACATCTGCAAACAAGATTTCCTTGCAAGGAAGTGTCGCATTTACATTCTTTTGTAGTGAATACGAGGTATACATGACACTTCGCAGTGAATATTATATCTTATCATGAAACATAGAAGTGAAATGCGATATCGCGTTCTAAGAAGCATTAGTACTCTATTGCTACGATACGTAGACAGCTGCAAACGCTATTTCCTAGCATGGAAGTGTCGCATTTACATTCCTTTGAAGTGAATACGAGATATACATGACACTTCGCAATGAATATTATAGCTTATCATGAAACATAGGAATGAGGTGCTATATCGCGTTTTGAGAAGCATTAGAACTCTATTGCTATTATACGTAGACATCTGCAAACTCTATTTCCTAGCAAGGAAATTTCGCACTTACATTCCACTGAAGTGAATACGAGGTATACATAGCATTACACAATGAATATTATATCTTATTACGAAACATAGAAGTGAAATACGACATCTCGTTTTAAGAAGCATTAGTACTCTATTGCTGCGATACGTAGACATCTGCAAACAAGATTTCCTTGCAAGGAAGTGTCGCATTTACATTCTTTTGTAGTGAATACGAGGTATACATGACACTTCGCAATGAATATTATATCTTATCATGAAACATAGAAGTGAAATGCGATATCGCGTTCTAAGAAGCATTAGTACTCTATTGCTACGATACGTAGACATCTGCAAAGGCTATTTCCTAGCATGGAAGGGCCGCATTTACATTCATTAGATGTGAATACGAGATATACATGACACTTCGCAATGAATATTATAGCTTATCATGAAACATAGGAATGAGGTGCTATATCGCGTTTTGAGAAGCATTAGAACTATATTGCTATTATACGTAGACATCTGCAAACTCTATTTCCTAGCAAGGAAATTTCGCACTTACATTCCACTGAAGTGAATACGAGGTATACATAACATTACACAATGAATATTATATCTTATTACGAAACATAGAAGTGAAATACGACATCTCGTTTTAAGAAGCATTAGTACCCTATTGCTGTGATACGTAGACATCTGCAAGCAATATTTCCTAGCAAGGAAGTGTCGCATTTACATTCTTTTGAAGTGAATACGAGGTATACATGACACTTCGCAATGAATATTATACCTTATCATGAAACATAGAAGAGAGATGCGATATCGCGTTTTAGGAAGCATTAGAACTCTATTGCTGCGATACGTAGACATCTGCAAACGCTATTTCCTAGCATGGATGTGTCGCATTTACATTCCTTTGAAGTGAATACGAGATATACATGACACTTCGCAATGAATATTATATCTTATCATGAGACATAGGAATGAGGTGCTATATCGCGTTTTGAGAAGCATTAGAACTCTATTGCTAATATGCGTAGACATCTGCAAACTCTATTTCCTAGCATTACACTTACATTCCACTGGCATTCCACTGAAGTGAATACGAGGTATACATAACACTCCACAATGAATATTATATTTTATCACGAAACATAGAAATGAAATGCGGCATCTTGATTTAAGACGCACTCGAACTCTATTGCTACGATACGTAGACATCTGCAAATGCTATTTTCTAGCATGGAAGTGCCATATTTACATTCTTTTGAAGTGAATACGAGGTATACATGACACTTCGCAATGAATATTATATCTTATCATGAAACATAGATGTGAGATGCGATATCGCGTTCTAAGAAGCATCAGAACTCTATTGCTGCGATACGTAGACATCTGAAAACGCTATTTCCTAGCATGGAAGTGTCTTATTTACATTCTTTTGAAGTGAATACGAGGTATACATGACACTTCGCAATGAATATTATATCTTATCATGAAACATAAAAGGGAGATGCGATATCGCGTTCTAAGAAGCATTAGAACTCTATTGCTACGATACGTAGACATCTGCAAACTCTATTTCTTAGCATGGAAGGGTCGCATTTACACTCTTTTGAAGTGAGTACGATGTATACATAACACTCCATAATGAATATTATATCTTTTCATGAAACATAGCAATGAGATGCGATATCGCGTTTTAAGAAGCATTAGAAATCTATTGCTACTATACGTAGACATCTGCAAATGCTATTTCCTAGCATGGAAGTGTCATATTTCAATTCTTTTGAAGTGAATACGAGATATACATGACACTTCTTAATGAATATTATATCTTATCATGAAACATAGGAATGAGGTGCTATATCGCGTTTTAGGAAGCATTAGATCTCTATTGCTAATATGCGTTGATATCTGCAAACTCTATTTCCTAGCATTACACTTACATTCCACTTACATTCCACTGAAATGAATACGAGGTATACATAACACTCCACATTGAATATTATACCTTATCACGAAACATAGAAATGAAATGCGGCATCTCGTTTTAAGACGCATTAGAACTCTATTGCTACGATGCGTAGACATCTGCAAACGCTATTTCCTAGCATGGAAGTGTCTTATTTACATTCTTTTGAAGTGAATACGAGGTATACATGACACTTCGCAATGAATATTATATCTTATCATGGAACATAGAAGTGAGATGCGATATCGCGTTCTAAGAAGCATTAGAACCCTATTGCTGCGATACGTAGACATCTGCAAACGCTACTTCCTAGCATGGAAGTGTCGCATTTACATTCGTTTGAAGTGAATACGAGGTATACATGACACTTCGCAATGAATATTATACCTTATCATGAAACATAGAAGAGAGATGCGATATCGCGTTTTAGGAAGCATTAGAACTCTATTGCTGCGATACGTAGACATCTGCAAACGCTATTTCCTAGCATGGAAGTGTCGCATTTACATTCCTTTGAAGTGAATACGAGATATACATGACACTTCGCAATGAATATTATAGCTTATCATGAAACATAGGAATGAGGTGCTATATCGCGTTTTGAGAAGCATTAGAACTCTATTGCTATTATACGTAGACATCTGCAAACTCTATTTTCTAGCAAGGAAATTTCGCACTTACATTCCACTGAAGTGGATACGAGGTATACATAGCATTACACAATGAATATTATATCTTATTACGAAACATAGAAGTGAAATACGACATCTCGTTTTAAGAAGCATTAGTACTCTATTGCTGTGATACGTAGACATCTGCAAACAAGATTTCCTTGCAAGGAAGTGTCGCATTTTCATTCTTTTGTAGTGAATACGAGGTATACATGACACTTCGCAATGAATATTATATCTTATCATGAAACATAGAAGTGAAATGCGATATCGCGTTCTAAGAAGCATTAGTGCTCTATTGCTACGATACGTAGACATCTGCAAAGGCTATTTCCTAGCATGGAAGGGTCGCATTTACATTCTTTTGAAGTGAGTACGAGGTATACATAACACTCCATAATGAATATTATATCTTATCATGAAACCTAGCAGTGAGAAGCGATATCGCGTTTTAAGAAGCATTAGAACTCTATTGCTACGATACGTAGACATCTGCAAACGCTATTTCCTAGCATGGAAGTGTCGCATTTACATTCATTTGAAGTGAATACGAGGTATACATGACACTTCGCAATGAATATTATATTTTATCACGAAACATAGGAATGAGGTGCTATATCGCGTTTTGAGAAGCATTAGAACTCTATTGCTATTATACGTAGACATCTGCAAACTCTATTTCCTAGCAAAAAAATTTCGCACTTACATTCCACTGAAGTGAATACGAGGTATACATAACATTACACAATGAATATTATATCTTATTACGAAACATAGAAGTGAAATACGACATCTCGTTTTACGAAGCATTAGAACTCTATTGCTACGATACGTAGACATCTGCAAAGGCTATTTCCTAGCATGGAAGGGTCGCATTTACATTCTTTTGAAGTGAGTACGAGGTATACATAACACTCCATAATGAATATTATATCTTATCATGAAACATAGCAGTGAGAAGCGATATCGCGTTTTAAGAAGCATTAGAACTCTATTGCTACGATACGTAGACATCTGCAAACGCTATTTCCTAGCATGGAAGTGTCGCATTTACATTCATTTGAAGTGAATACGAGGTATACATGACACTTCGAAATGAATATTATACCTTATCATGAAACATAGAAGAGAGATGCGATATCGCGTTTTAGGAAGCATTAGAACTCTATTGCTGCGATACGTAGACATCTGCAAACGCTATTTCCTAGCATGGAAGTGTCGCATTTACATTCCTTTGAAGTGAATACGAGATATACATGACACTTCGCAATGAATATTATAGCTTATCATGAAACATAGGAATGAGGTGCTATATCGCGTTTTGAGAAGCATTAGAACTCTATTGCTATTATACGTAGACATCTGCAAACTCTATTTCCTAGCAAGGAAATTTCGCACTTACATTCCACTGAAGTGGATACGAGGTATACATAGCATTACACAATGAATATTATATCTTATTACGAAACATAGAAGTGAAATACGACATCTCGTTTTAAGAAGCATTAGTACTCTATTGCTGTGATACGTAGACATCTGCAAACAAGATTTCCTTGCAAGGAAGTGTCGCATTTTCATTCTTTTGTAGTGAATACGAGGTATACATGACACTTCGCAATGAATATTATATCTTATCATGAAACATAGAAGTGAAATGCGATATCGCGTTCTAAGAAGCATTAGTACTCTATTGCTACGATACGTAGACATCTGCAAACGCTATTTCCTAGCATGGAAGTGTCGCATTTACATTCCTTTGAAGTGAATACGAGATATACATGACACTTCGCAATGAATATTATAGCTTATCATGAAACATAGGAATGAGGTGCTATATCGCGTTTTGAGAAGCATTAGAACTCTATTGCTATTATACGTAGACATCTGCAAACTCTATTTCCTAGCAAGGAAATTTCGCACTTACATTCCACTGAAGTGAATACGAGGTATACATAGCATTACACAATGAATATTATATCTTATTACGAAACATAGAAGTGAAATACGACATCTCGTTTTAAGAAGCATTAGTACTCTATTGCTGTGATACGTAGACATCTGCAAACAATATTTCCTAGCAAGGAAGTGTCGCATTTATATTCTTTTGAAGTGTATACGAGGTATACATGACACTTCGCAATGAATATTATACCTTATCATGAAACATAGAAGAGAGGTGCGATATCGCGTTTTAGGAAGCATTAAAACTCTATTGCTGCGATACGTAGACATCTGCAAACGCTATTTCCTAGCATGGAAGTGTCGCATTTACATTCTTTTGAAGTGAATACAAGATATGCATGACACTTCGCAATGAATATTATATCTTATCATGAAACATAGGAATGAGGTGCTATATCGCGTTTTGAGAAGCATTAGAACTCCATTGCTACGATACGTAGACATCTGTAAACGCTATTTCCCAGCATGGAAGTGTCGCATTTACATTCGTTTGAAGTGAATACGAGATATACATGACACTTCGCAATGAATATTATATCTTATCATGAAACATAAAAGTGAGATGCGATATCGCGTTCTAAGAAGCATTAGAACTCTATTGCTACGATACGTAGACATCTGCAAAGGCTATTCCCAAGCATAGAAGGGTCGCATTTACATTCTTTTGAAGTGAGTACGATGTATACATGACACTTCGCAATGAATATTATATCTTATCATGAAACATAGAAGTGAGATGCGATATCGCGTTTTAAGGAGCATTAGAACTCTATTGCTACGATACGTAGACATCTGCAAACGCTATTTCCTAGCATGGAAGTGTCTTATTTACGTTCTTTTGAAGTGAATACGAGGTATACATGACACTTCGCAATGAATACTATATCTTATCATGAAACATAGCAGTGAGATGCGATATCGCGTTTTAAGAAGCATTAGAACTCTATTGCTGCGATACGTAGACATCTGCAAACGCTATTTCCTAGGACGGAAGGGTCGCATTTACATTCTTGTGAAGTGAAATCGAGGTATACATGACACTTCGCAATGAATACTATATCTTATCATGAAACATAGAGGTGAGATGCGATATAGCGTTCTAAGAAGCACTAGAACTCTATTGCTACGATACGTAGACATCTGCGAACGCTATTTCCTAGGACGGAAGGGTCGCATTTACATTCTTGTGAAGTGAAATCGAGGTATACATGACACTTCGCAATGAATACTATATCTTATCATGAAACATAGAGGTGAGATGCGATATAGCGTTCTAAGAAGCACTAGAACTCTATTGCTACGATACGTAGACATCTGCAAACGCTATTTTTCTAGGATGGAAGGGTCGCATTTACATTCTTTTGAAGTGAGTACGAGGTATACATAACACTCCATAAAGAATATTATATCTTCTCATGAAACATAGGAATGAGGTGCTATATCGCGTTTTGAGAAGCATTAGAACTCTATTGCTACGATACGTAGACATCTGCAAACGCTATTTCCTAGCATGGAAGTGTCGCATTTACATTCGTTTGAAGTGAATACGAGATATACATGACACTTCGCAATGAATATTATATCTTATCATGAAACATAGGAATGAGATGCGATATTGCGTTTTAAGAAGCATTAGAACTCTATTGCTACGATACGTAGACATCTGCAAACGCTATTTCCTAGCATGGAAGTGTCGCATTTACATTCGTTTGAAGTGAATACGGGATATACATGACACTTCGCAATGAATATTATTCCTTATCATGAAACATAGAAGAGAGATGCGATATCGCGTTTTAAGAAGCATAAGAACTCTATTGCTGCGATACGTAGACATCTGCAAACTCTATTTCCTAGCATGGACATGTGGCACTTACATTCCACTGAAGTGAATACGAGGTATACATAACACTCCATAATGAATATTATATCTTCTCATGTAACATAGGAATGAGGTGCTATATCGCGTTTTGAGAAGCATTAGAACTCTATTGCTACGATACGTAGACATCTGTAAACGCTATTTCCCAGCATGGAAGTGTCGCATTTACATTCGTTTGAAGTGAATACGAGATATACATGACACTTCGCAATGAATATTATATCTTATCATGAAACATAGGAATGAGATGCGATATCGCGTTTTAGGAAGCGTAAGAAATCTATTGCTGCGATACGTAGACATCTGCAAACTCCATTTCTTAGCATGGACATGTGGCACTTACATACCACTGAAGTGAATACGAGATATATATAACATTACACAATGAGTATTATATCTTATTATGAAACATAGAAATGAAATACGACATCTCGTTTTAAGAAGCATTAGTACTCTATTGCTGTGATACGTAGACATCTGCAAACAATATTTCCTAGCAAGGAAGTGTCGCATTTACATTCATTTGAAGTGAATACGAGGTATACATGACACTTCGCAATGAATATTATACATTAACATGAAACATAGAAGGGAGATGCGACATCGCGTTTTAGGAAGCGTTGGAACTCTATTGCTGCGATACGTAGACATCTGCAAACGCTATTTCCTTGCATGGAAGTGTCGCATTTACATTCTTTTGATGTGAATACGAGATATACATGACACATCGCAATGAATATTATATCTTATCATGAAACATAGGAATGAGGTGCTATATCGCGTTTTGAGAAGCATTGGAACTCTATTGCTACGATACGTAGACATCTGCAAAGGCTATTCCCTAGCATGGAAGTGTCGCATTTACATTCTTTTGATGTGAATACGAGATATACATGACACATTGCAATGAATATTATATCTTATCATGAAACATAGGAATGAGGTGCTATATCGCGTTTTGAGAAGCATTAGAACTCTATTGCTACGATACGTAGACATCCGCAAACGCTATTTCCTAGCATGGAAGTGTCGCATTTACATTCTTTTGAAGTGAATACGAGGTATACATGACACATCGCAATGAATATTATATCTTATCATGAAACATAGGAATGAGATGCGATAATTGCGTTTTAAGAAGCATTAGAACTCTATTGCTACGATACGTAGACATATTCAAACGATACTTCCTAGCATGGAAGTGTCGCATTTACATTCTTTTGAAGTGAATACGAGATATACATGACACTTCTTAATGAATATTATATTTTATCATGAAACATAGGAATGAGGTGCTATATCGCGTTTTAGGAAGCATTATAACTCTATTGCTAATATGCGTTGATATCTGAAAACTCAATTTCCTAGCACTACACTTACATTCCACTTACATTCCACTGAAGTGAATACGAGGTATACATAACACTCCACAATGAATATTATATCTTATCACGAAACATAGAAATGAAATGCGGCATCTCGTTTTAAGACGCATTAGAACTCTATTGCTACGATACGTAGACATCTGCAAACGATATTTCCTAGCATGGAAGTGTCATAATTACATTCTTTTGAAGTGAATACGTGGTATACATGACACTTCGCAACGAATATTACATCTTATCATGAAACATAGAAGTGAGAAACGATATCGCGTTCTAAGAAGCATTAGAACTCTATTGCTACGATACGTAGACATCTGCAAACGCTATTTCCTAGCATGGAAGGGTCGCATTTACACTCTTTTGAAGTGAGTACGAGGTATACATAACACTCCATAATGAATATTATATCTTTTCATGAAACATAGCAGTAGGATGCGATATCGCGTTTTAAGAAGCATTAGAAATCTATTGCTACGATACGTAGACATCTGCAAACGGTATTTCCTAGCATGGAAGTGTCGCATTTACATTCATTTGAAGTGAATACGAGGTATACATGACACTTCGCAATGAATATTATACCTTATCATGGAACATAGAAGTGAGATGCGTAATCGCGTTCTAAGAAGCATTAGAACTCTATTGCTGCGATACGTAGACATCTGCAAACGCTATTTCCTAGCATGGAAGTGTCGCATTTACATTCTTTTGAAGTGAATACGAGGTATACATGACACTTCGCAATGAATATTATATCTTATCATGAAACATAGAAGTGAGATGCGATATCGCGTTCTAAGAAGCATTAGAACTCTATTGCTACGATACGTAGATATCTGCAAAGGCTATTTCCTGGCATGGAAGGGTCGCATTTACATTCTTTTGAAGTGAGTACGAGGTATACATGACACTCCATAATGAATATTATATCTTATCATGAAACATAGAAGTGAGATGCGATATCGCGTTTTAAGAAGCATTAGAACTCTATTGCTACGACACATAGACATCTGCAAACGCTATTTCCTAGCATGGATGTGTCGCATTTACATTCTTTTGAAGTGAATACGAGATATACATGACACTTCGCAATGAATATTGTATCTTATCATGAAACATAGGAATGAGGTGCTATATCGCGTTTTGAGAAGCATTAGAACTCTATTGCTACGATACGTAGACATCTGCAAACTCTATTTCCTAGCAAGGAAATTTCGCACTTACATTCCTCTGAAGTGAATACGAGGTATACATAACATTACACAATGAATATTATACCTTATTACGAAACATAGAAATGAAATACGACATCTCGTTTCAAGAATCATTAGTACTCTATTACTGTGATACGTAGACATCTCCAAACAATATTTCCTAGCATGGAAGTGTCTTATTTACATTCTTTTGAAGTGAATACGAGGTATACATGACACTTCGCAATGAATATTATATCTTATCATGAAACATAAAAGGGAGATGCGATATCGCGTTCTAAGAAGCATTAGAACTCTATTGCTACGATACGTAGACATCTGCAAACTCTATTTCTTAGCATGGAAGGGTCGCACTTACACTCTTTTGAAGTGAGTACGATGTATACATAACACTCCATAATGAATATTATATCTTTTCATGAAACATAGCAGTGAGATGCGATATCGCGTTTTAAGAAGCATTAGAAATCTATTGCTACTATACGTAGACATCTGCAAACGCTATTTCCTAGCATGGAAGTGTCGCATTTACATTCTTTTGATGTGAATACGAGATATACATGACACATCGCAATGAATATTATATCTTATCATGAAACATAGGAATGAGGTGCTATATCGCGTTTTGAGAAGCATTGGAACTCTATTGCTACGATACGTAGACATCTGCAAAGGCTATTCCCTAGCATGGAAGTGTCGCATTTACATTCTTTTGATGTGAATACGAGATATACATGACACATCGCAATGAATATTATATCTTATCATGAAACATAGGAATGAGGTGCTATATCGCGTTTTGAGAAGCATTGGAACTCTATTGCTACGATACGTAGACATCTGCAAAGGCTATTCCCTAGCATGGAAGTGTCGCATTTACATTCTTTTGAAGTGAATACGAGGTATACATGACACATCGCAATGAATATTATATCTTATCATGAAACATAGGAATGAGATGCGACAATTGCGTTTTAAGAAGCATTAGAACTCTATTGCTACGATACGTGGACATATTCAAACGCTACTTCCTAGCATGGAAGTGTCTTATTTACGTTCTTTTGAAGTGAATACGAGGTATACATGACACTTCGCAATGAATATTATATCTTATCATGAAACATAGAGGTGAGATGCGATATCGCGTTCTAAGAAGCACTAGAACTCTATTGCTACGATACGTAGACATCTGCAAACGCTATTTCCTAGGATGGAAGGGTCGCATTTACATTCTTTTGAAGTGAGTACGAGGTATACATAACACTCCATAATGAATATTATATCTTCTCATGAAACATAGGAATGAGGTGCTATATCGCGTTTTGAGAAGCATTAGAACTCTATTGCTACGATACGTAGATATCTGCAAACGCTATTTCCTAGCATGGAAGTGTCGCATTTACATTCGTTTGAAGTGAATACGAGATATACATGACACTTCGCAATGATTATTATATCTTATCATGAAACATAGGAATGAGATGCGATTTCGCGTTTTAAGAAGCATTAGAACTCTATTGCTACGATACGTAGACATCTGTAAACGCTATTTCCTAGCATGGAAGTGTCGCATTTACATTCATTTGAAGTGAATACGAGGTATACATTACACTTCGCAACGAATATTATACCTTATCATGAAACATAGAAGGGAGATGCGATATCGCGTTTTAGGAAGCATTGAAACTCTATTGCTGCGATACGTAGACATCTGCAAACGCTATTTCCTATCAAGGAAGTGTCGCATTTACATTCTTGTGAAGAGAAATCGCGGTATACATGACACTTCGCAATGAATATTATATCTTATCATGAAACATAAAAGTGAGATGTGATATCGCGTTCTAAGAAGCATTGGAACTCCATTGCTACGATACGTAGACATCTGCAAAGGCTATTCCCTAGCATGGAAGGGTCGCATTTACATTCTTTTGAAGTGAGTACGAGGTATACATATCACTCCATAATGAATATTATATCTTATCATGAAACATAGCAGTGACATGCGATATCGCGTTTTAAGAAGCATTAGAACTCTATTGCTACGATACGTAGACATCTGCAAACGCTATTTCCTAGCGTGGAAGTGTCGCATTTACATGGATTTGAAGTGAATACGAGGTATACATGACACTTCGCAATGAATATTATACCTTATCATGAAACATAGGAGGGAGATTGCGATATCGCGTTTTAGGAAGCATTGGAACTCTATTGCTGCGATACGTAGATATCTGCAAACGCTATTTCCTAGCATGGAAGTGTCGCATTTACATTCGTTTGAAGTGAATACGAGATATACATGACACTTCGCAATGAATATTATATCTTATCATGAAACATAGGAATGAGGTGCTATATCGCGTTTTGAGAAGCATTAGAACTCTATTGCTACGATACGTAGACATCTGCAAACGCTATTTCCTAGCGTGGAAGTGTCGCATTTACATTCATTTGAAGTGAATACGAGGTATACATGGCACTTCGCAATGAATATTATACCTTATCATGAAACATAGAAGGGAGATGCGATATCGCGTTTTAGGAAGCATTGGAACTCTATTGCTGCGATACGTAGAAATCTGCAAACGCTATTTCCTAGCATGGAAGTGTCGCATTTACATTCTTTTTATGTGAATACGAGATATACATGACACTTCGCAATGAATATTATATCTTATCATGAAACATAGGAATGAGGTGCTATATCGCGTTTTGAGAAGCATTAGAACTCTATTGCTACGATACGTAGACATCTGCAAACGCTATTTCCTAGCATGGAAGTGTCGCATTTACATTCTTTTGATGTGAATACGAGGTATACATGACACTCCACAATGAATATTATATCTTATCACGGAACATAGAAATGAAATGAGGCATCTCGTTTTAAGAAGCATTAGAACTCTATTGCTACGATACGTAGACATCTGCAAACGCTATTTCCTAGCATGGAAGTGTCGCATTTACATTCATTTGAAGTGAATACGAGGTATACATGACGCTTCGCAATGAATATTATACGTTATCATGAAACATAGATGAGAGAAGCGATATCGCGTTTTAAGAAGCATTAGAACTCTATTGCTACGATACGTAGACATCTGCAAACGCTATTTCCTAGCATCGAAGTGTCGCATTTACATTCTTTTGAAGTGAATACGAGGTATACATGACACTTCGCAATGAATATTATATCTTATCATGAAACATAGATGTGAGATGCGATATCGCGTTTTAAGGAGCATTAGAACTCTATTGCTACGATACGTAGACATCTGCAAACGCTATTTCCTAGCATGGAAGTGTCTTATTTACGTTCTTTTGAAGTGAATACGAGGTATACATGACACTTCGCAATGAATATTATATCTTATCATGAAACATAGAGGTGAGATGCGATATCGCGTTCTAAGCAGCACTAGAACTCTATTGCTACGATACGTAGACATCTGCAAACGCTATTTCCTAGGATGGAAGGGTCGCATTTACATTCTTTTGAAGTGAGTACGAGGTATACATAACACTCCATAATGAATATTATATCTTCTCATGAAACATAGGAATGAGGTGCTATATCGCGTTTTGAGAAGCATTAGAACTCTATTGCTACGATACGTAGACGTCTGCAAACGCTATTTCCTAGCATGGAAGTGTCGCATTTACATTCGTTTGAAGTGAATACGAGATATACATGACACTTCGCAATGATTATTATATCTTATCATGAAACATAGGAATGAGATGCGATATCGCGATTTAAGAAGCATTAGAACTCTATTGCTACGATACGTAGACATCGGCAAACGCTATTTCCTAGCATGGAAGTGTCGCATTTACATTCATTTGAAGTGAATACGAGGTATACATTACACTTCGCAATGAATATTATACCATATCATGAAACATAGAAGGGAAATGCGATATCGCGTTTTAGGAAGCATTGGAACTCTATTGCTACGATACGTAGACATCTGCAAAGGCTATTCCCTAGCATGGAAGTGTCGCATTTACATTCTTTTGAAGTGAATACGAGGTATACATGACACTTCGCAATGAATATTATATCTTATCATGAAACATAAAAGTGAGATGCGATATCGCGTTCTAAGAGGCATTAGAACTCTATTGCTACGATACGTAGACATCTGCAAAGGCTATTCCCTAGCATGGAAGGGTCACATTTACATTCTTTTGAAGTGAGTACTAGGTATACATATCACTCCATAATGAATATTATATCTTATCATGAAACATAGCAGTGAGATGCGATATCTCGTTTTAAGAAGCATTATTACGCTATTGCTACGATACGTAGACATCTGCAAACGCTATTTCCTAGCATGGAAGTGTCGCATTTACATTCATTTGAAGTAAATACGAGGTATACATGACACTTCGCAATGAATATTATACCTTATCATGAAACATAGAAGGGAGATGCGATATCGCGTTTTAGGAAGCATTGGAACTCTTTTGCTGCGATACGTAGACATCTGCAAACGCTATTTCCTAGCATGGAAGTGTCGCATTTACATTCTTTTGATGTGAATACGAGATATACATGACACTTCGCAATGAATATTATATCTTATCATGAAACATAAGAATGAGGTGCTATATCGCGTTTTGAGAAGCATTAGAACTCTATTGCTACGATACGTAGACTTCTGCAAACGCTATTTCCTAGCATGGAAGTGTCGCATTTACATTCTTTTGAAGTGAATACGAGGTATACATGACACATCGCAATGAATATTATATCTTCTCATGAAACATAGGAATGAGGTGCTATATCGCGTTTTGAGAAGCATTAGAACTCTATTGCTACGATACGTAGACGTCTGCAAACGCTATTTCCTAGCATGGAAGTGTCGCATTTAAATTCGTTTGAAGTGAATACGAGATATACATGACACTTCGCAATGATTATTATAACTTATCATGAAACATAGGAATGAGATGCGATATCGCGTTTTAAGAAGCATTAGAACTCTATTGCTACGATATGTAGACATCTGCAAACGCTATTTCCTAGCATGGAAGTGTCGCATTTACATTCGTTTGAAGTAAATACGAGGTATACATTACACTTCGCAATGAATATTATACCTTATCATGAAACATAGAAGGGAGATGCGATATCGCGTTTTAGGATGCATTGGAACTCTATTGCTGCGATACGTAGACATCTGCAAACGCTATTTCCTATCAAGGAAGTGTCGCATTTACATTCTTGTGAAGAGAAATCGCGGTATACATGACACTTCGCAATGAATATTATACCTTATCATGAAACATAGAAGGGAGATGCGATATAGCGTTTTAGGAAGCATTGGAACTCTATTGCTGCGATACGTAGAAATCTGCAAACGCTATTTCCTAGCATGGAAGTGTCGCATTTACATTCTTTTGATGTGAATACGAGATATACATGACACTTCGCAATGAATATTATATCTTATCATGAAACATAGGAATGAGGTGCTATATCGCGTTTTGAGAAGCATTAGAACTCTATTGCTACGATACGTAGACATCTGCAAACGCTATTTCCTAGCATGGAAGTGTCGCATTTACATTCTTTTGATGTGAATACGAGGTATACATGACACTCCACAATGAATATTATATCTTATCACGGAACATAGAAATGAAATGAGGCATCTCGTTTTAAGAAGCATTGGAACTCTATTGCTACGATACGTAGACATCTGCAAACGCTATTTCCTAGCATGGAAGTGCCGCATTTACATTCATTTGAAGTGAATACGAGGTATACATGACGCTTCGCAATGAATATTATACCTTATCATGAAACATAGAAGAGAGAAGCGATATCGCGTTTTAAGAAGCATTAGAACTCTATTGCTACGATACGTAGACATCTGCAAACGCTATTTCCTAGCATGGAAGTGTCGCATTTACATTCTTTTGAAGTGAATACGAGGTATACATGACACTTCGCAATGAATATTATATCTTATCATGAAACATAGATGTGAGATGCGATATCGCGTTTTAAGGAGCATTAGAACTCTATTGCTACGATACGTAGACATCTGCAAACGCTATTTCCTAGCATGGAAGTGTCTTATTTACGTTCTTTTGAAGTGAATACGAGGTATACATGACACTTCGCAATGAATATTATATCTTATCATGAAACATAGAGGTGAGATGCGATATCGCGTTCTAAGCAGCACTAGAACTCTATTGCTACGATACGTAGACATCTGCAAACGCTATTTCCTAGGATGGAAGGGTCGCATTTACATTCTTTTGAAGTGAGTACGAGGTATACATAACACTCCATAATGAATATTATATCTTCTCATGAAACATAGGAATGAGGTGCTATATCGCGTTTTGAGAAGCATTAGAACTCTATTGCTACGATACGTAGACGTCTGCAAACGCGATTTCCTAGCATGGATGTGTCGCATTTACATTCGTTTGAAGTGAATACGAGATATACATGACACTTCGCAATGATTATTATATCTTATCATGAAACATAGGAATGAGATGCGATATCGCGATTTAAGAAGCATTAGAACTCTATTGCTACGATACGTAGACATCTGCAAACGCTATTTCCTAGCATGGAAGTGTCGCATTTACATTCATTTGAAGTGAATACGAGGTATACATTACACTTCGCAATGAATATTATACCTTATCATGAAACATAGAAGGGAGATGCGATATCGCGTTTTAGGAAGCATTGGAACTCTATTGCTACGATACGTAGACATCTGCAAAGGCTATTCCCTAGCATGGAAGGGTCGCATTTACATTCTTTTGAAGTGAGTACGAGGTATACATATCACTCCATAATGAATATTATATCTTATCATGAAACATAGCAGTGAGATGCGATATCGCGTTTTAAGAAGCATTAGAACTCTATTGCTACGATACGTAGACATCTGCAAACGCTATTTCCTAGCATGGAAGTGTCGCATTTACATTCGTTTGAAGTAAATACGAGGTATACATTACACTTCGCAATGAATATTATACCTTATCATGAAACATAGAAGGGAGATGCGATATCGCGTTTTAGGATGCATTGGAACTCTATTGCTGCGATACGTAGACATCTGCAAACGCTATTTCCTATCAAGGAAGTGTCGCATTTACATTCTTGTGAAGAGAAATCGCGGTATACATGACACTTCGCAATGAATATTATACCTTATCATGAAACATAGAAGGGAGATGCGATATAGCGTTTTAGGAAGCATTGGAACTCTATTGCTGCGATACGTAGAAATCTGCAAACGCTATTTCCTAGCATGGAAGTGTCGCATTTACATTCTTTTGATGTGAATACGAGATATACATGACACTTCGCAATGAATATTATATCTTATCATGAAACATAGGAATGAGGTGCTATATTGCGTTTTGAGAAGCATTAGAACTCTATTGCTACGATACGTAGACATCTGCAAACGCTATTTCCTAGCATGGAAGTGTCGCATTTACATTCTTTTGATGTGAATACGAGGTATACATGACACTCCACAATGAATATTATATCTTATCACGGAACATAGAAATGAAATGAGGCATCTCGTTTTAAGAAGCATTAGAACTCTATTGCTACGATACGTAGACATCTGCAAACGCTATTTCCTAGCATGGAAGTGCCGCGTTTACATTCATTTGAAGTGAATACGAGGTATACATGACGCTTCGCAATGAATATTATACCTTATCATGAAACATAGAAGAGAGAAGCGATATCGCGTTTTAAGAAGCATTAGAACTCTATTGCTACGATACGTAGACATCTGCAAACGCTATTTCCTAGCATGGAAGTGTCGCATTTACATTCTTGTGAAGAGAAATCGCGGTATACATGACACTTCGCAATCAATATTATGTCTTATCATATAACATAGAAGTGAGATGCGATATCGCGTCTTAAGAAGCATTAGAACCCTATTGCTACGATACGTGGACATCTGCAACCGCTACTTCCTAGCATGAAAGTGTCGCATTTACATTCATTTGAAGTGAATACGAGGTATACATGACACTCCACAATGAATATTATATCTTATCACGGAACATAGAAATGAAATGAGGCATCTCGTTATAAGAAGCATTAGAACTCTATTGCCACGATACGTAGACATCTGCAAACGCTATTTCCTAGCATGGAAGTGTCGCAATTACATTCTTTTGATGTGAATACGAGATATACATGACACTTCGCAATGAATATTATATCTTCTCATGAAATATAGCAGTGAGATGCGATATCGCGTTTTAAGAAGCATTAGAACTCTATTGCTACGATACGTAGACATCTGCAAACGCTATTTCCTAGCATGGAAGTGTCGCATTTACATTCGTTTGAAGTGAATACGAGATATACATGACACTTCGCAATGAATATTATATCTTATCATGAAACATAAAAGTGAGATCCGATATCGCGTTCTAAGAAGCTTTGGAACTCTATTGCTACGATACGTAGACATCTGCAAAGGCTATTCCCTAGCATGGAAGGGTCGCATTTACATTTTTTTGAAGTAAGTACGAGGTATACATATCACTCCATAATGAATATTATATCTTATCATGAAACATAGCAGTGAGATGCGATATCGCGTTTTAAGAAGCATTAGAACTCTATTGCTACGATACGTAGACATCTGCAAACGCTATTTCCTAGCATGGAAGTGTCGCATTTACATTCTTTTGAAGTGAATACGAGGTATACATGACACTTCGCAATGAATATTATATCTTATCATGAAACATAAAAGTGAGATGCGATATCGCGTTCTAAGAAGCATTAGAACTCTATTGCTACGATACGTAGACATCTGCAAAGGCTATTCCCTAGCATGGAAGGGTCGCATTTACATTCTTTTGAAGTGAGTACTAGGTATACATATCACTCCATAATGAATATTATATCTTATCATGAAACTTAGCAGTGAGATGCGACATCTCGTTTTAAGAAGCATTATTACGCTATTGCTACGATACGTAGACATCTGCAAACGCTATTTCCTAGCATGGAAGTATCGCATTTACATTCATTTGAAGTGAATACGAGGTATACATGACACTTCGCAATGAATATTATACCTTATCATGAAACATAGAAGGGAGATGCGATATCGCGTTTTAGGAAGCATTGGAACTCTATTGCTGCGATACGTAGACATCTGCAAACGCTATTTCCTAGCATGGAAGTGTCGCATTTACATTCTTTTGATGTGAATACGAGGTATACATGACACTCCACAATGAATATTATATCTTCTCATGAAACTTAGAAGTGAGATGCGATATCGCGTTCTAAGAAGCATTAGAACTCTATTGCTACGATACGTAGACATCTGCAAAGGCTATTTCCTGGCATGGAAGGGTCGCATTTACATTCTTTTGAAGTGAGTACGAGGTATACATGACACTCCATAATGAATATTATATCTTATCATGAAACATAGCAGTGAGATGCGATATCGCGTTTTAAGAAGCATTAGGACTCTATTGCTACGACACGTAGACATCTGCAAACGCTATTTCCTAGCATGGAAGTGTCGCATTTACATTCGTTTGAAGTGAATACGAGATATACATGACACTTCGCAATGAATATTATATCTTATCATGAAACATAGGAATGAGGTGCTATATCGCGTTTTGAGAAGCATTAGAACTCTATTGCTACGATACGTAGACATCTGCAAACGCTATTTCCTAGCATGGAAGTGTCTTATTTACGTTCTTTTGAAAGTGAATACGAGGAATACACGACACTTCGCAATGAATATTATACCTTATCATGAAACATAGAAGGGAGATGCGATATCGCGTTTTAGGATGCATTGGAACTCTATTGCTGCGATACGTAGACATCTGCAAACGCTATTTCCTATCAAGGAAGTGTCGCATTTACATTCTTGTGAAGAGAAATCGCGGTATACATGACACTTCGCAATGAATATTATACCTTATCATGAAACATAGAAGGGAGATGCGATATAGCGTTTTAGGAAGCATTGGAACTCTATTGCTGCGATACGTAGAAATCTGCAAACGCTATTTCCTAGCATGGAAGTGTCGCATTTACATTCTTTTGATGTGAATACGAGATATACATGACACTTCGCAATGAATATTATATCTTATCATGAAACATAGGAATGAGGTGCTATATCGCGTTTTGAGAAGCATTAGAACTCTATTGCTACGATACGTAGACATCTGCAAACGCTATTTCCTAGCATGGAAGTGTCGCATTTACATTCTTTTGATGTGAATACGAGGTATACATGACACTCCACAATGAATATTATATCTTATCACGGAACATAGAAATGAAATGAGGCATCTCGTTTTAAGAAGCATTAGAACTCTATTGCTACGATACGTAGACATCTGCAAACGCTATTTCCTAGCATGGAAGTGCCGCATTTACATTCATTTGAAGTGAATACGAGGTATACATGACGCTTCGCAATGAATATTATACCTTATCATGAAACATAGAACAGAGAAGCGATATCGCGTTTTAAGAAGCATTAGAACTCTATTGCTACGATACGTAGACATCTGCAAACGCTATTTCCTAGCATGGAAGTGTCGCATTTACATTCTTTTGAAGTGAATACGAGGTATACATGACACTTCGCAATGAATATTATATCTTATCATGAAACATAGATGTGAGATGCGATATCGCGTTTTAAGGAGCATTAGAACTCTATTGCTACGATACGTAGACATCTGCAAACGCTATTTCCTAGCATGGAAGTGTCTTATTTACGTTCTTTTGAAGTGAATACGAGGTATAGATGACACTTCGCAATGAATATTATATCTTATCATGAAACATAGAGGTGAGATGCGATATCGCGTTCTAAGCAGCACTAGAACTCTATTGCTACGTTACGTAGACATCTGCAAAGGCTATTTCCTGGCATGGAAGGGTCGCATTTACATTCTTTTGAAGTGAGTACGAGGTATACATGACACTCCATAATGAATATTATATCTTATCATGAAACATAGCAGTGAGATGCGATATCGCGTTTTAAGAAGCATTAGGACTCTATTGCTACGACACGTAGACATCTGCAAACGCTATTTCCTAGCATGGAAGTGTCGCATTTACATTCGTTTGAAGTGAATACGAGATATACATGACACTTCGCAATGAATATTATATCTTATCATGAAACATAGGAATGAGGTGCTATATCGCGCTTTGAGAAGCATTAGAACTCTATTGCTACGATACGTAGACATCTGCAAACGCTATTTCCTAGCATGGAAGTGTCGCATTTACATTCTTTTGAAGTGAATACGAGGTATACATGACACTTCGCAATGAATATTATATCTTATCATGAAACATAGATGTGAGATGCGATATCGCGTTTTAAGGAGCATTAGAACTCTATTGCTACGATACGTAGACATCTGCAAACGCTATTTCCTAGCACGGAAGTGTCTTATTTACGTTCTTTTGAAGTGAATACGAGGTATACATGACACTTCGCAATGAATATTATACCTTATCATGAAACATAGAAGGGAGATGCGATATCGCGTTTTAGGAAGCATTGGAACTCTATTGCTGCGATACATAGACATCTGCAACCGCTATTTCCTATCAAGGAAGTGTCGCATTTACATTCTTGTGAAGAGAAATCGCGGTATACATGACACTTCGCAATCAATATTATATCTTATCATATAACATAGAAGTGAGATGCGATATCGCGTCTTAAGAAGCATTAGAACCCTATTGCTACGATACGTGGACATCTGCAACCGCTACTTCCTAGCATGAAAGTGTCGCATTTACATTCATTTGAAGTGAATACGAGGTATACATGACAATCCACAATGAATATTATATCTTATCACGGAACATAGAAATGAAATGAGGCATCTCGTTATAAGAAGCATTAGAACTCTATTGCCACGATACGTAGACATCTGCAAACGCTATTTCCTAGCATGGAAGTGTCGCAATTACATTCTTTTGATGTGAATACGAGATATACATGACACTTCGCAATGAATATTATATCTTCTCATGAAATATAGCAGTGAGATGCGATATCGCGTTTTAAGAAGCATTAGAACTCTATTGCTACGATACGTAGACATCTGCAAACGCTATTTCCTAGCATGGAAGTGTCGCATTTACATTCGTTTGAAGTGAATACGAGATATACATGACACTTCGCAATGAATATTATATCTTATCATGAAACATAAAAGTGAGATCCGATATCGCGTTCTAAGAAGCTTTGGAACTCTATTGCTACGATACGTAGACATCTGCAAAGGCTATTCCCTAGCATGGAAGGGTCGCATTTACATTTTTTTGAAGTAAGTACGAGGTATACATATCACTCCATAATGAATATTATATCTTATCATGAAACACAGCAGTGAGATGCGATATCGCGTTTTAAGAAGCATTAGAACTCTATTGCTACGATACGTAGACATCTGCAAACGCTATTTCCTAGCATGGAAGTGTCGCATTTACATTCTTTTGAAGTGAATACGAGGTATACATGACACTTCGCAATGAATATTATATCTTATCATGAAACATAAAAGTGAGATGCGAT
Organism: Xylocopa sonorina; assembly: GCF_050948175.1. NCBI lineage: Eukaryota > Metazoa > Arthropoda > Insecta > Hymenoptera > Apidae > Xylocopa > Xylocopa sonorina. The sequence continues at coordinate 92,193 of NW_027490308.1, forward strand.
ATCGCGTTCTAAGAAGCATTAGAACTCTATTGCTACGATACGTAGACATCTGCAAAGGCTATTCCCTAGCATGGAAGGGTCGCATTTACATTCTTTTGAAGTGAGTACTAGGTATACATATCACTCCATAATGAATATTATATCTTATCATGAAACTTAGCAGTGAGATGCGACATCTCGTTTTAAGAAGCATTATTACGCTATTGCTACGATACGTAGACATCTGCAAACGCTATTTCCTAGCATGGAAGTATCGCATTTACATTCATTTGAAGTGAATACGAGGTATACATGACACTTCGCAATGAATATTATACCTTATCATGAAACATAGAAGGGAGATGCGATATCGCGTTTTAGGAAGCATTGGAACTCTATTGCTGCGATACGTAGACATCTGCAAACGCTATTTCCTAGCATGGAAGTGTCGCATTTACATTCTTTTGATGTGAATACGAGGTATACATGACACTCCACAATGAATATTATATCTTCTCATGAAACATAGAAGTGAGATGCGATATCGCGTTCTAAGAAGCATTAGAACTCTATTGCTACGATACGTAGACATCTGCAAAGGCTATTTCCTGGCATGGAAGGGTCGCATTTACATTCTTTTGAAGTGAGTACGAGGTATACATGACACTCCATAATGAATATTATATCTTATCATGAAACATAGCAGTGAGATGCGATATCGCGTTTTAAGAAGCATTAGGACTGTATTGCTACGACACGTAGACATCTGCAAACGCTATTTCCTAGCATGGAAGTGTCGCATTTACATTCGTTTGAAGTGAATACGAGATATACATGACACTTCGCAATGAATATTATATCTTATCATGAAACATAGGAATGAGGTGCTATATCGCGTTTTGAGAAGCATTAGAACTCTATTGCTACGATACGTAGACATCTGCAAACGCTATTTCCTAGCATGGAAGTGTCTTATTTACGTTCTTTTGAAAGTGAATACGAGGAATACACGACACTTCGCAATGAATATTATACCTTATCATGAAACATAGAAGGGAGATGCGATATCGCGTTTTAGGATGCATTGGAACTCTATTGCTGCGATACGTAGACATCTGCAAACGCTATTTCCTATCAAGGAAGTGTCGCATTTACATTCTTGTGAAGAGAAATCGCGGTATACATGACACTTCGCAATGAATATTATACCTTATCATGAAACATAGAAGGGAGATGCGATATAGCGTTTTAGGAAGCATTGGAACTCTATTGCTGCGATACGTAGAAATCTGCAAACGCTATTTCCTAGCATGGAAGTGTCGCATTTACATTCTTTTGATGTGAATACGAGATATACATGACACTTCGCAATGAATATTATATCTTATCATGAAACATAGGAATGAGGTGCTATATCGCGTTTTGAGAAGCATTAGAACTCTATTGCTACGATACGTAGACATCTGCAAACGCTATTTCCTAGCATGGAAGTGTCGCATTTACATTCTTTTGATGTGAATACGAGGTATACATGACACTCCACAATGAATATTATATCTTATCACGGAACATAGAAATGAAATGAGGCATCTCGTTTTAAGAAGCATTAGAACTCTATTGCTACGATACGTAGACATCTGCAAACGCTATTTCCTAGCATGGAAGTGCCGCGTTTACATTCATTTGAAGTGAATACGAGGTATACATGACGCTTCGCAATGAATATTATACCTTATCATGAAACATAGAAGAGAGAAGCGATATCGCGTTTTAAGAAGCATTAGAACTCTATTGCTACGATACGTAGACATCTGCAAACGCTATTTCCTAGCATGGAAGTGTCGCATTTACATTCTTGTGAAGAGAAATCGCGGTATACATGACACTTCGCAATCAATATTATGTCTTATCATATAACATAGAAGTGAGATGCGATATCGCGTCTTAAGAAGCATTAGAACCCTATTGCTACGATACGTGGACATCTGCAACCGCTACTTCCTAGCATGAAAGTGTCGCATTTACATTCATTTGAAGTGAATACGAGGTATACATGACACTCCACAATGAATATTATATCTTATCACGGAACATAGAAATGAAATGAGGCATCTCGTTATAAGAAGCATTAGAACTCTATTGCCACGATACGTAGACATCTGCAAACGCTATTTCCTAGCATGGAAGTGTCGCAATTACATTCTTTTGATGTGAATACGAGATATACATGACACTTCGCAATGAATATTATATCTTCTCATGAAATATAGCAGTGAGATGCGATATCGCGTTTTAAGAAGCATTAGAACTCTATTGCTACGATACGTAGACATCTGCAAACGCTATTTCCTAGCATGGAAGTGTCGCATTTACATTCGTTTGAAGTGAATACGAGATATACATGACACTTCGCAATGAATATTATATCTTATCATGAAACATAAAAGTGAGATCCGATATCGCGTTCTAAGAAGCTTTGGAACTCTATTGCTACGATACGTAGACATCTGCAAAGGCTATTCCCTAGCATGGAAGGGTCGCATTTACATTTTTTTGAAGTAAGTACGAGGTATACATATCACTCCATAATGAATATTATATCTTATCATGAAACATAGCAGTGAGATGCGATATCGCGTTTTAAGAAGCATTAGAACTCTATTGCTACGATACGTAGACATCTGCAAACGCTATTTCCTAGCATGGAAGTGTCGCATTTACATTCTTTTGAAGTGAATACGAGGTATACATGACACTTCGCAATGAATATTATATCTTATCATGAAACATAAAAGTGAGATGCGATATCGCGTTCTAAGAAGCATTAGAACTCTATTGCTACGATACGTAGACATCTGCAAAGGCTATTCCCTAGCATGGAAGGGTCGCATTTACATTCTTTTGAAGTGAGTACTAGGTATACATATCACTCCATAATGAATATTATATCTTATCATGAAACTTAGCAGTGAGATGCGACATCTCGTTTTAAGAAGCATTATTACGCTATTGCTACGATACGTAGACATCTGCAAACGCTATTTCCTAGCATGGAAGTATCGCATTTACATTCATTTGAAGTGAATACGAGGTATACATGACACTTCGCAATGAATATTATACCTTATCATGAAACATAGAAGGGAGATGCGATATCGCGTTTTAGGAAGCATTGGAACTCTATTGCTGCGATACGTAGACATCTGCAAACGCTATTTCCTAGCATGGAAGTGTCGCATTTACATTCTTTTGATGTGAATACGAGGTATACATGACACTCCACAATGAATATTATATCTTCTCATGAAACTTAGAAGTGAGATGCGATATCGCGTTCTAAGAAGCATTAGAACTCTATTGCTACGATACGTAGACATCTGCAAAGGCTATTTCCTGGCATGGAAGGGTCGCATTTACATTCTTTTGAAGTGAGTACGAGGTATACATGACACTCCATAATGAATATTATATCTTATCATGAAACATAGCAGTGAGATGCGATATCGCGTTTTAAGAAGCATTAGGACTCTATTGCTACGACACGTAGACATCTGCAAACGCTATTTCCTAGCATGGAAGTGTCGCATTTACATTCGTTTGAAGTGAATACGAGATATACATGACACTTCGCAATGAATATTATATCTTATCATGAAACATAGGAATGAGGTGCTATATCGCGTTTTGAGAAGCATTAGAACTCTATTGCTACGATACGTAGACATCTGCAAACGCTATTTCCTAGCATGGAAGTGTCTTATTTACGTTCTTTTGAAAGTGAATACGAGGAATACACGACACTTCGCAATGAATATTATACCTTATCATGAAACATAGAAGGGAGATGCGATATCGCGTTTTAGGATGCATTGGAACTCTATTGCTGCGATACGTAGACATCTGCAAACGCTATTTCCTATCAAGGAAGTGTCGCATTTACATTCTTGTGAAGAGAAATCGCGGTATACATGACACTTCGCAATGAATATTATACCTTATCATGAAACATAGAAGGGAGATGCGATATAGCGTTTTAGGAAGCATTGGAACTCTATTGCTGCGATACGTAGAAATCTGCAAACGCTATTTCCTAGCATGGAAGTGTCGCATTTACATTCTTTTGATGTGAATACGAGATATACATGACACTTCGCAATGAATATTATATCTTATCATGAAACATAGGAATGAGGTGCTATATCGCGTTTTGAGAAGCATTAGAACTCTATTGCTACGATACGTAGACATCTGCAAACGCTATTTCCTAGCATGGAAGTGTCGCATTTACATTCTTTTGATGTGAATACGAGGTATACATGACACTCCACAATGAATATTATATCTTATCACGGAACATAGAAATGAAATGAGGCATCTCGTTTTAAGAAGCATTAGAACTCTATTGCTACGATACGTAGACATCTGCAAACGCTATTTCCTAGCATGGAAGTGCCGCATTTACATTCATTTGAAGTGAATACGAGGTATACATGACGCTTCGCAATGAATATTATACCTTATCATGAAACATAGAACAGAGAAGCGATATCGCGTTTTAAGAAGCATTAGAACTCTATTGCTACGATACGTAGACATCTGCAAACGCTATTTCCTAGCATGGAAGTGTCGCATTTACATTCTTTTGAAGTGAATACGAGGTATACATGACACTTCGCAATGAATATTATATCTTATCATGAAACATAGATGTGAGATGCGATATCGCGTTTTAAGGAGCATTAGAACTCTATTGCTACGATACGTAGACATCTGCAAACGCTATTTCCTAGCATGGAAGTGTCTTATTTACGTTCTTTTGAAGTGAATACGAGGTATAGATGACACTTCGCAATGAATATTATATCTTATCATGAAACATAGAGGTGAGATGCGATATCGCGTTCTAAGCAGCACTAGAACTCTATTGCTACGATACGTAGACATCTGCAAAGGCTATTTCCTGGCATGGAAGGGTCGCATTTACATTCTTTTGAAGTGAGTACGAGGTATACATGACACTCCATAATGAATATTATATCTTATCATGAAACATAGCAGTGAGATGCGATATCGCGTTTTAAGAAGCATTAGGACTCTATTGCTACGACACGTAGACATCTGCAAACGCTATTTCCTAGCATGGAAGTGTCGCATTTACATTCGTTTGAAGTGAATACGAGATATACATGACACTTCGCAATGAATATTATATCTTATCATGAAACATAGGAATGAGGTGCTATATCGCGCTTTGAGAAGCATTAGAACTCTATTGCTACGATACGTAGACATCTGCAAACGCTATTTCCTAGCATGGAAGTGTCGCATTTACATTCTTTTGAAGTGAATACGAGGTATACATGACACTTCGCAATGAATATTATATCTTATCATGAAACATAGATGTGAGATGCGATATCGCGTTTTAAGGAGCATTAGAACTCTATTGCTACGATACGTAGACATCTGCAAACGCTATTTCCTAGCACGGAAGTGTCTTATTTACGTTCTTTTGAAGTGAATACGAGGTATACATGACACTTCGCAATGAATATTATACCTTATCATGAAACATAGAAGGGAGATGCGATATCGCGTTTTAGGAAGCATTGGAACTCTATTGCTGCGATACATAGACATCTGCAACCGCTATTTCCTATCAAGGAAGTGTCGCATTTACATTCTTGTGAAGAGAAATCGCGGTATACATGACACTTCGCAATCAATATTATATCTTATCATATAACATAGAAGTGAGATGCGATATCGCGTCTTAAGAAGCATTAGAACCCTATTGCTACGATACGTGGACATCTGCAACCGCTACTTCCTAGCATGAAAGTGTCGCATTTACATTCATTTGAAGTGAATACGAGGTATACATGACACTCCACAATGAATATTATATCTTATCACGGAACATAGAAATGAAATGAGGCATCTCGTTATAAGAAGCATTAGAACTCTATTGCCACGATACGTAGACATCTGCAAACGCTATTTCCTAGCATGGAAGTGTCGCAATTACATTCTTTTGATGTGAATACGAGATATACATGACACTTCGCAATGAATATTATATCTTCTCATGAAATATAGCAGTGAGATGCGATATCGCGTTTTAAGAAGCATTAGAACTCTATTGCTACGATACGTAGACATCTGCAAACGCTATTTCCTAGCATGGAAGTGTCGCATTTACATTCGTTTGAAGTGAATACGAGATATACATGACACTTCGCAATGAATATTATATCTTATCATGAAACATAAAAGTGAGATCCGATATCGCGTTCTAAGAAGCTTTGGAACTCTATTGCTACGATACGTAGACATCTGCAAAGGCTATTCCCTAGCATGGAAGGGTCGCATTTACATTTTTTTGAAGTAAGTACGAGGTATACATATCACTCCATAATGAATATTATATCTTATCATGAAACACAGCAGTGAGATGCGATATCGCGTTTTAAGAAGCATTAGAACTCTATTGCTACGATACGTAGACATCTGCAAACGCTATTTCCTAGCATGGAAGTGTCGCATTTACATTCTTTTGAAGTGAATACGAGGTATACATGACACTTCGCAATGAATATTATATCTTATCATGAAACATAAAAGTGAGATGCGATATCGCGTTCTAAGAAGCATTAGAACTCTATTGCTACGATACGTAGACATCTGCAAAGGCTATTCCCTAGCATGGAAGGGTCGCATTTACATTCTTTTGAAGTGAGTACTAGGTATACATATCACTCCATAATGAATATTATATCTTATCATGAAACTTAGCAGTGAGATGCGACATCTCGTTTTAAGAAGCATTATTACGCTATTGCTACGATACGTAGACATCTGCAAACGCTATTTCCTAGCATGGAAGTATCGCATTTACATTCATTTGAAGTGAATACGAGGTATACATGACACTTCGCAATGAATATTATACCTTATCATGAAACATAGAAGGGAGATGCGATATCGCGTTTTAGGAAGCATTGGAACTCTATTGCTGCGATACGTAGACATCTGCAAACGCTATTTCCTAGCATGGAAGTGTCGCATTTACATTCTTTTGATGTGAATACGAGGTATACATGACACTCCACAATGAATATTATATCTTCTCATGAAACATAGAAGTGAGATGCGATATCGCGTTCTAAGAAGCATTAGAACTCTATTGCTACGATACGTAGACATCTGCAAAGGCTATTTCCTGGCATGGAAGGGTCGCATTTACATTCTTTTGAAGTGAGTACGAGGTATACATGACACTCCATAATGAATATTATATCTTATCATGAAACATAGCAGTGAGATGCGATATCGCGTTTTAAGAAGCATTAGGACTCTATTGCTACGACACGTAGACATCTGCAAACGCTATTTCCTAGCATGGAAGTGTCGCATTTACATTCGTTTGAAGTGAATACGAGATATACATGACACTTCGCAATGAATATTATATCTTATCATGAAACATAGGAATGAGGTGCTATATCGCGTTTTGAGAAGCATTAGAACTCTATTGCTACGATACGTAGACATCTGCAAACGCTATTTCCTAGCATGGAAGTGTCTTATTTACGTTCTTTTGAAAGTGAATACGAGGAATACACGACACTTCGCAATGAATATTATACCTTATCATGAAACATAGAAGGGAGATGCGATATCGCGTTTTAGGATGCATTGGAACTCTATTGCTGCGATACGTAGACATCTGCAAACGCTATTTCCTATCAAGGAAGTGTCGCATTTACATTCTTGTGAAGAGAAATCGCGGTATACATGACACTTCGCAATGAATATTATACCTTATCATGAAACATAGAAGGGAGATGCGATATAGCGTTTTAGGAAGCATTGGAACTCTATTGCTGCGATACGTAGAAATCTGCAAACGCTATTTCCTAGCATGGAAGTGTCGCATTTACATTCTTTTGATGTGAATACGAGATATACATGACACTTCGCAATGAATATTATATCTTATCATGAAACATAGGAATGAGGTGCTATATCGCGTTTTGAGAAGCATTAGAACTCTATTGCTACGATACGTAGACATCTGCAAACGCTATTTCCTAGCATGGAAGTGTCGCATTTACATTCTTTTGATGTGAATACGAGGTATACATGACACTCCACAATGAATATTATATCTTATCACGGAACATAGAAATGAAATGAGGCATCTCGTTTTAAGAAGCATTAGAACTCTATTGCTACGATACGTAGACATCTGCAAACGCTATTTCCTAGCATGGAAGTGCCGCATTTACATTCATTTGAAGTGAATACGAGGTATACATGACGCTTCGCAATGAATATTATACCTTATCATGAAACATAGAACAGAGAAGCGATATCGCGTTTTAAGAAGCATTAGAACTCTATTGCTACGATACGTAGACATCTGCAAACGCTATTTCCTAGCATGGAAGTGTCGCATTTACATTCTTTTGAAGTGAATACGAGGTATACATGACACTTCGCAATGAATATTATATCTTATCATGAAACATAGATGTGAGATGCGATATCGCGTTTTAAGGAGCATTAGAACTCTATTGCTACGATACGTAGACATCTGCAAACGCTATTTCCTAGCATGGAAGTGTCTTATTTACGTTCTTTTGAAGTGAATACGAGGTATAGATGACACTTCGCAATGAATATTATATCTTATCATGAAACATAGAGGTGAGATGCGATATCGCGTTCTAAGCAGCACTAGAACTCTATTGCTACGATACGTAGACATCTGCAAAGGCTATTTCCTGGCATGGAAGGGTCGCATTTACATTCTTTTGAAGTGAGTACGAGGTATACATGACACTCCATAATGAATATTATATCTTATCATGAAACATAGCAGTGAGATGCGATATCGCGTTTTAAGAAGCATTAGGACTCTATTGCTACGACACGTAGACATCTGCAAACGCTATTTCCTAGCATGGAAGTGTCGCATTTACATTCGTTTGAAGTGAATACGAGATATACATAACACTTCGCAATGAATATTATATCTTATCATGAAACATAGGAATGAGGTGCTATATCGCGTTTTGAGAAGCATTAGAACTCTATTGCTACGATACGTAGACATCTGCAAACGCTATTTCCTAGCATGGAAGTGTCTTATTTACGTTCTTTTGAAAGTGAATACGAGGAATACACGACACTTCGCAATGAATATTATACCTTATCATGAAACATAGAAGGGAGATGCGATATCGCGTTTTAGGAAGCATTGGAACTCTATTGCTACGATACGTAGACATCTGCAAACGCTATTTCCTAGCATGGAAGTGTCGCATTTACATTCTTTTGATGTGAATACGAGGTATACATGACACTCCACAATGAATATTATATCTTCTCATGAAATATAGCAGTGAGATGCGATATCGCGTTTTAAGAAGCATTAGAACTCTATTGCTGCGATACGTAGACATCTGCAAACGCTATTTCCTAGCATGGATGTGTCGCATTTACATTCTTTTGATGTGAATACGAGGTATACATGACACTCCACAATGAGTATTATATCTTATCACGGAACATAGAAATGAAAGGAGGTATCTCGTTTTAAGAAGCATTAGAACTCTATTGCTACGATACGTAGACATCTGCAAACGCTATTTCCTAGCATGGAAGTGTCGCATTTACATTCTTTTGAAGTGAATACGAGTTATACATGACACATCGCAATGAATATTATATCTTCTCATGAAACATAGGAATGAGGTGCTATATCGCGTTTTGAGAAGCATTAGAACTCTATTGCTACGATACGTAGACGTCTGCAAACGCTATTTCCTAGCATGGAAGTGTCGCATTTAAATTCGTTTGAAGTGAATACGAGATATACATGACACTTCGCAATGATTATTATAACTTATCATGAAACATAGGAATGAGATGCGATATCGCGTTTTAAGAAGCATTAGAACTCTATTGCTACGATATGTAGACATCTGCAAACGCTATTTCCTAGCATGGAAGTGTCGCATTTACATTCGTTTGAAGTAAATACGAGGTATACATTACACTTCGCAATGAATATTATACCTTATCATGAAACATAGAAGGGAGATGCGATATCGCGTTTTAGGATGCATTGGAACTCTATTGCTGCGATACGTAGACATCTGCAAACGCTATTTCCTATCAAGGAAGTGTCGCATTTACATTCTTGTGAAGAGAAATCGCGGTATACATGACACTTCGCAATGAATATTATACCTTATCATGAAACATAGAAGGGAGATGCGATATAGCGTTTTAGGAAGCATTGGAACTCTATTGCTGCGATACGTAGAAATCTGCAAACGCTATTTCCTAGCATGGAAGTGTCGCATTTACATTCTTTTGATGTGAATACGAGATATACATGACACTTCGCAATGAATATTATATCTTATCATGAAACATAGGAATGAGGTGCTATATCGCGTTTTGAGAAGCATTAGAACTCTATTGCTACGATACGTAGACATCTGCAAACGCTATTTCCTAGCATGGAAGTGTCGCATTTACATTCTTTTGATGTGAATACGAGGTATACATGACACTCCACAATGAATATTATATCTTATCACGGAACATAGAAATGAAATGAGGCATCTCGTTTTAAGAAGCATTAGAACTCTATTGCTACGATACGTAGACATCTGCAAACGCTATTTCCTAGCATGGAAGTGCCGCATTTACATTCATTTGAAGTGAATACGAGGTATACATGACGCTTCGCAATGAATATTATACCTTATCATGAAACATAGAACAGAGAAGCGATATCGCGTTTTAAGAAGCATTAGAACTCTATTGCTACGATACGTAGACATCTGCAAACTCTATTTCCTAGCATGGAAGTGTCGCATTTACATTCTTTTGAAGTGAATACGAGGTATACATGACACTTCGCAATGAATATTATATCTTATCATGAAACATAGATGTGAGATGCGATATCGCGTTTTAAGGAGCATTAGAACTCTATTGCTACGATACGTAGACGTCTGCAAACGCTATTTCCTAGCATGGAAGTGTCGCATTTACATTCGTTTGAAGTGAATACGAGATATACATGACACTTCGCAATGATTATTATATCTTATCATGAAACATAGGAATGAGATGCGATATCGCGATTTAAGAAGCATTAGAACTCTATTGCTACGATACGTAGACATCTGCAAACGCTATTTCCTAGCATGGAAGTGTCGCATTTACATTCATTTGAAGTGAATACGAGGTATACATTACACTTCGCAATGAATATTATACCTTATCATGAAACATAGAAGGGAGATGCGATATCGCGTTTTAGGAAGCATTGGAACTCTATTGCTACGATACGTAGACATCTGCAAAGGCTATTCCCTAGCATGGAAGGGTCGCATTTACATTCTTTTGAAGTGAGTACGAGGTATACATATCACTCCATAATGAATATTATATCTTATCATGAAACATAGCAGTGAGATGCGATATCGCGTTTTAAGAAGCATTAGAACTCTATTGCTACGATACGTAGACATCTGCAAACGCTATTTCCTAGCATGGAAGTGTCGCATTTACATGCTTTTGAAGTGAATACGAGGTATACATGACACTTCGCAATGAATATTATATCTTATCATGAAACATAAAAGTGAGATGCGATATCGCGTTCTAAGAGGCATTAGAACTCTATTGCTACGATACGTAGACATCTGCAAAGGCTATTCCCTAGCATGGAAGGGTCACATTTACATTCTTTTGAAGTGAGTACTAGGTATACATATCACTCCATAATGAATATTATATCTTATCATGAAACATAGCAGTGAGATGCGATATCGCGTTTTAAGAAGCATTAGAACTCTATTGCTACGATACGTAGACATCTGCAAACGCTATTTCCTAGCATGGAAGTGTCGCATTTACATGCTTTTGAAGTGAATACGAGGTATACATGACACTTCGCAATGAATATTATATCTTATCATGAAACATAAAAGTGAGATGCGATATCGCGTTCTAAGAGGCATTAGAACTCTATTGCTACGATACGTAGACATCTGCAAAGGCTATTCCCTAGCATGGAAGGGTCACATTTACATTCTTTTGAAGTGAGTACTAGGTATACATATCACTCCATAATGAATATTATATCTTATCATGAAACATAGCAGTGAGATGCGACATCTCGTTTTAAGAAGCATTATTACGCTATTGCTACGATACGTAGACATTTGCAAACGCTATTTCCTAGCATGGATGTGTCGCATTTACATTCATTTGAAGTGAATACGAGGTATACATGACACTTCGCAATGAATATTATACCTTATCATGAAACATAGAAGGGAGATGCCATATCGCGTTTTAGGAAGCATTGGAACTCTATTGCTGCGATACGTAGACATCTGCAAACGCTATTTCCTAGCATGGAAGTGTCGCATTTACATTCTTTTGGTGTGAATACGAGATATACATGACACTTCGCAATGAATATTATATCTTATCATGAAACATAAGAATGAGGTGCTATATCGCGTTTTGAGAAGCATTAGAACTCTATTGCTACGATACGTAGACTTCTGCACACGCTATTTCCTAGCATGGAAGTGTCGCATTTACATTCTTTTGAAGTGAATACGAGGTATACATGACACATCGCAATGAATATTATATCTTCTCATGAAACATAGGAATGAGGTGCTATATCGCGTTTTGAGAAGCATTAGAACTCTATTGCTACGATACGTAGACGTCTGCAAACGCTATTTCCTAGCATGGAAGTGTCGCATTTAAATTCGTTTGAAGTGAATACGAGATATACATGACACTTCGCAATGATTATTATAACTTATCATGAAACATAAGAATGAGATGCGATATCGCGTTTTAAGAAGCATTAGAACTCTATTGCTACGATATGTAGACATCTGCAAACGCTATTTCCTAGCATGGAAGTGTCGCATTTACATTCGTTTGAAGTAAATACGAGGTATACATTACACTTCGCAATGAATATTATACCTTATCATGAAACATAGAAGGGAGATGCGATATCGCGTTTTAGGATGCATTGGAACTCTATTGCTGCGATACGTAGACATCTGCAAACGCTATTTCCTATCAAGGAAGTGTCGCATTTACATTCTTGTGAAGAGAAATCGCGGTATACATGACACTTCGCAATGAATATTATACCATATCATGAAACATAGAAGGGAGATGCGATATAGCGTTTTAGGAAGCATTGGAACTCTATTGCTGCGATACGTAGAAATCTGCAAACGCTATTTCCTAGCATGGAAGTGTCGCATTTACATTCTTTTGATGTGAATACGAGATATACATGACACTTCGCAATGAATATTATATCTTATCGTGAAACATAGGAATGAGGTGCTATATCGCGTTTTGAGAAGCATTAGAACTCTATTGCTACGATACGTAGACATCTGCAAACGCTATTTCCTAGCATGGAAGTGTCGCATTTACATTCTTTTGATGTGAATACGAGGTATACATGACACTCCACAATGAATATTATATCTTATCACGGAACATAGAAATGAAATGAGGCATCTCGTTTTAAGAAGCATTAGAACTCTATTGCTACGATACGTAGACATCTGCAAACGCTATTTCCTAGCATGGAAGTGCCGCATTTACATTCATTTGAAGTGAATACGAGGTATACATGACGCTTCGCAATGAATATTATACCTTATCATGAAACATAGAAGAGAGAAGCGATATCGCGTTTTAAGAAGCATTAGAACTCTATTGCTACGATACGTAGACATCTGCAAACGCTATTTCCTAGCATGGAAGTGTCGCATTTACATTCTTTTGAAGTGAATACGAGGTATACATGACACTTCGCAATGAATATTATATCTTATCATGAAACATAAAAGTGAGATGCGATATCGCGTTCTAAGAAGCATTAGAACTCTATTGCTACGATACGTAGACATCTGCAAAGGCTATTCCCTAGCATGGAAGGGTCGCATTTACATTCTTTTGAAGTGAGTACTAGGTATACATATCACTCCATAATGAATATTATATCTTATCATGAAACTTAGCAGTGAGATGCGACATCTCGTTTTAAGAAGCATTATTACGCTATTGCTACGATACGTAGACATCTGCAAACGCTATTTCCTAGCATGGAAGTGTCGCATTTAAATTCGTTTGAAGTGGATACGAGATATACATGACACTTCGCAATGATTATTATAACTTATCATGAAACATAGGAATGAGATGCGATATCGCGTTTTAATAAGCATTAGAACTCTATTGCTACGATACGTAGACATCTGCAAACGCTATTTCCTAGCATGGAAGTGTCGCATTTACATTCGTTTGAAGTGAATACGGGGTATACATGACACTTCGCAATGATTATTATATCTTATCATGAAACATAGGAATGAGATGCGATATCGCGTTTTAAGAAGCATTAGAACTCTATTGCTACGATACGTAGACATCTGCAAACGCTATTTCCTAGCATGGAAGTGTCGCATTTACATTCGTTTGAAGTGAATACGAGATATACATGACACTTCGCAATGAATATTATATCTTATCATGAAACATAGGAATGAGGTGCTATATCGCGTTTTGAGAAGCATTAGAACTCTATTGCTACGATACGTAGACATCTGCAAACGCTATTTCCTAGCATGGAAGTATCGCATTTACATTCTTTTGATGTGAATACGAGGTATACATGACACTCCACAATGAATATTATATCTTCTCATGAAATATAGCAGTGAGATGCGATATCGCGTTTTAAGAAGCATTAGAACTCTATTGCTGCGATACGTAGACATCTGCAAACGCTATTTCCTAGCATGGATGTGTCGCATTTACATTCTTTTGATGTGAATACGAGGTATACATGACACTCCACAATGAGTATTATATCTTATCACGGAACATAGAAATGAAAGGAGGTATCTCGTTTTAAGAAGCATTAGAACTCTATTGCTACGATACGTAGACATCTGCAAACGCTATTTCCTAGCATGGAAGTGTCGCATTTACATTCATTTGAAGTGAATACGAGGTATACATGACACTTCGCAATTAATATTATACCTTATCATGGAACATAGAAGTGAGATGCGATATCGCGTTCTAAGAAGCATTAGAACTCTATTGCTGCGATACGTAGACATCTGCAAACGCTATTTCCTAGCATGGAAGTGTCGCGTTTACACTCTTTTGAAGTGAATACGGGTATACATGACACTTCGCTATGAATATTATATCTTATCATGAAACATAGAAGTGAGATGCGATATCGCGTTCTAAGAAGCATTAGAACTCTATTGCTACGATACGTAGACATCTGCAAAGGCTACTTCCTGGCATGGAAGGGTCGCATTTACATTCTTTTGAAGTGAGTACGAGGTATACATGACACTCCATTATGAATATTATATCTTATCATGAAACATAGCAGTGAGATGCGATATCGCGTTTTAAGAAGCATTAGGACTCTATTGCTACGACACGTAGACATCTGCAAACGCTATTTCCTAGCATGGAAGTGTCGCATTTACATTCTTTTGATGTGAATACGAGATATACATGACACTTCGCAATGAATATTATATCTTATCATGAAACATAGGAATGAGGTGCTATATCGCGTTTTGGGAAGCATTACAACTTTATTGCTACGATACGTAGACATCTGCAAACGCTATTTCCTAGCATGGAAGTGTCGCGTTTACATTCTTTTGAAGTGAATACGAGGTATACATGACACATCGCAATGAATATTATATCTTATCATGAAACATAGAGGTGAGATGCGATATCGCGTTCTAAGAAGCACTAGAACTCCATTGCTACGATACGTAGACATCTGCAAACGCTATTTCCTAGCATGGAAGTGTCGCATTTACATACGTTTGAAGTGAATACGAGATATACATGACACTTCGCAATGAATATTACATCTTATCATGAAACATAGGAATGAGATGCGATATCGCGTTTCAAGAAGCATTAGAACTCTATTGCTACGGTACGTAGACATCTGCAAACGCTATTTCCTAGCATGGAAGTGTCGCATTTACATTCGTTTGAAGTGAATACGAGATATACATGACACTTCGCAATGAATATTATATCTTATCATGAAACATAGGAATGAGGTGCTATATCGCGTTTTGAGAAGCATTAGAACTCTATTGCTACGATACGTAGACATCTGCAAACGCTATTTCCTAGCATGGAAGTGTCTTATTTACGTTCTTTTGAAAGTGAATACGAGGAATACACGACACTTCGCAATGAATATTATACCTTATCATGAAACATAGAAGGGAGATGCGATATCGCGTTTTAGGAAGCATTGGAACTCTATTGCTACGATACGTAGACATCTGCAAACGCTATTTCCTAGCATGGAAGTGTCGCATTTACATTCTTTTGATGTGAATACGAGATATACGTGACACTTCGCAATGAATATTATATCTTATCATGAAACATAGGAATGAGGTGCTATATCGCGTTTTGGGAAGCATTACAACTCTATTGCTACGATACGTAGACATCTGCAAACGCTATTTCCTAGCATGGAAGTGTCGCGTTTACATTCTTTTGAAGTGAATACGAGGTATACATGACACATCGCAATGAATATTATACCTTATCATGAAACATAGAAGAGAGAAGCGATATCGCGTTTTAAGAAGCATTAGAACTCTATTGCTACGATACGTAGACATCTGCAAACGCTATTTCCTAGCATGGAAGTGTCGCATTTACATTCTTTTGAAGTGAATACGAGGTATACATGACACTTCGCAATGAATATTATATCTTATCATGAAACATAGATGTGAGATGCGATATCGCGTTTTAAGGAGCATTAGAACTCTTTTGCTACGATACGTAGACATCTGCAAACGCTATTTCCTAGCACGGAAGTGTCTTATTTACGTTCTTTTGAAGTGAATACGAGGTATACATGACACTTCGCAATGAATATTATACCTTATCATGAAACATAGAAGGGAGATGCGATATCGCGTTTTAGGTAGCATTGGAACTCTATTGCTGCGATACATAGACATCTGCAACCGCTATTTCCTATCAAGGAAGTGTCGCATTTACATTCTTGTGAAGAGAAATCGCGGTATACATGACACTTCGCAATGAATATTATATCTTATCATATAACATAGAAGTGAGATGCGATATCGCGTCTTAAGAAGCATTAGAACCCTATTGCTACGATACGTGGACATCTGCAACCGCTACTTCCTAGCATGAAAGTGTCGCATTTACATTCATTTGAAGTGAATACGAGGTATACATGACACTCCACAATGAATATTATATCTTATCACGGAACATAGAAATGAAATGAGGCATCTCGTTATAAGAAGCATTAGAACTCTATTGCCACGATACGTAGACATCTGCAAACGATATTTCCTAGCATGGAAGTGTCGCAATTACATTCTTTTGATGTGAATACGAGATATACATGACACTTCGCAATGAATATTATATCTTCTCATGAAATATAGCAGTGAGATGCGATATCGCGTTTTAAGAAGCATTAGAACTCTATTGCTACGATACGTAGACATCTGCAAACGCTATTTCCTAGCATGGAAGTGTCGCATTTACATTCGTTTGAAGTGAATACGAGATATACATGACACTTCGCAATGAATATTATATCTTATCATGAAACATAAAAGTGAGATGCGATATCGCGTTCTAAGAAGCTTTGGAACTCTATTGCTACGATACGTAGACATCTGCAAAGGCTATTCCCTAGCATGGAAGGGTCGCATTTACATTTTTTTGAAGTGAGTACGAGGTATACATATCACTCCATAATGAATATTATATCTTATCATGAAACATAGCAGTGAGATGCGATATCGCGTTTTAAGAAGCATTAGAACTCTATTGCTACGATACGTAGACATCTGCAAACGCTATTTCCTAGCATGGAAGTGTCGCATTTACATTCTTTTGAAGTGAATACGAGGTATACATGACACTTCGCAATGAATATTATATCTTATCATGAAACATAAAAGTGAGATGCGATATCGCGTTCTAAGAAGCATTAGAACTCTATTGCTACGATACGTAGACATCTGCAAAGGCTATTCCCTAGCATGGAAGGGTCGCATTTACATTCTTTTGAAGTGAGTACTAGGTATACATATCACTCCATAATGAATATTATATCTTATCATGAAACTTAGCAGTGAGATGCGACATCTCGTTTTAAGAAGCATTATTACGCTATTGCTACGATACGTAGACATCTGCAAACGCTATTTCCTAGCATGGAAGTGTCGCATTTAAATTCGTTTGAAGTGGATACGAGATATACATGACACTTCGCAATGATTATTATAACTTATCATGAAACATAGGAATGAGATGCGATATCGCGTTTTAAGAAGCATTAGAACTCTATTGCTACGATACGTAGACATCTGCAAACGCTATTTCCTAGCATGGAAGTGTCGCATTTACATTCGTTTGAAGTGAATACGAGGTATACATGACACTTCGCAATGATTATTATATCTTATCATGAAACATAGGAATGAGATGCGATATCGCGTTTTAAGAAGCATTAGAACTCTATTGCTACGATACGTAGACATCTGCAAACGCTATTTCCTAGCATGGAAGTGTCGCATTTACATTCGTTTGAAGTGAATACGAGATATACATGACACTTCGCAATGAATATTATATCTTATCATGAAACATAGGAATGAGGTGCTATATCGCGTTTTGAGAAGCATTAGAACTCTATTGCTACGATACGTAGACATCTGCAAACGCTATTTCCTAGCATGGAAGTATCGCATTTACATTCATTTGAAGTGAATACGAGGTATACATGACACTTCGCAATGAATATTATACCTTATCATGAAACATAGAAGGGAGATGCGATATCGCGTTTTAGGAAGCATTGGAACTCTATTGCTGCGATACGTAGACATCTGCAAACGCTATTTCCTAGCATGGAAGTGTCGCATTTACATTCTTTTGATGTGAATACGAGGTATACATGACACTCCACAATGAATATTATATCTTCTCATGAAATATAGCAGTGAGATGCGATATCGCGTTTTAAGAAGCATTAGAACTCTATTGCTGCGATACGTAGACATCTGCAAACGCTATTTCCTAGCATGGATGTGTCGCATTTACATTCTTTTGATGTGAATACGAGGTATACATGACACTCCACAATGAGTATTATATCTTATCACGGAACATAGAAATGAAAGGAGGTATCTCGTTTTAAGAAGCATTAGAACTCTATTGCTACGATACGTAGACATCTGCAAACGCTATTTCCTAGCATGGAAGTGTCGCATTTACATTCATTTGAAGTGAATACGAGGTATACATGACACTTCGCAATTAATATTATACCTTATCATGGAACATAGAAGTGAGATGCGATATCGCGTTCTAAGAAGCATTAGAACTCTATTGCTGCGATACGTAGACATCTGCAAACGCTATTTCCTAGCATGGAAGTGTCGCGTTTACACTCTTTTGAAGTGAATACGGGTATACATGACACTTCGCAATGAATATTATATCTTATCATGAAACATAGAAGTGAGATGCGATATCGCGTTCTAAGAAGCATTAGAACTCTATTGCTACGATACGTAGACATCTGCAAAGGCTATTTCCTGGCATGGAAGGGTCGCATTTACATTCTTTTGAAGTGAGTACGAGGTATACATGACACTCCATAATGAATATTATATCTTATCATGAAACATAGCAGTGAGATGCGATATCGCGTTTTAAGAAGCATTAGGACTCTATTGCTACGACACGTAGACATCTGCAAACGCTATTTCCTAGCATGGAAGTGTCGCATTTACATTCTTTTGATGTGAATACGAGATATACATGACACTTCGCAATGAATATTATATCTTATCATGAAACATAGGAATGAGGTGCTATATCGCGTTTTGGGAAGCATTGCAACTCTATTGCTACGATACGTAGACATCTGCAAACGCTATTTCCTAGCATGGAAGTGTCGCGTTTACATGCTTTTGAAGTGAATACGAGGTATACATGACACATCGCAATGAATATTATATCTTATCATGAAACATAGAGGTGAGATGCGATATCGCGTTCTAAGAAGCACTAGAACTCCATTGCTGCGATACGTAGACATCTGCAAACGCTATTTCCTAGCATGGAAGTGTCGCATTTACATTCTTTTGATGTGAATGCGAGATATACATGACACTTCGCAATGAATATTATATCTTACCATGAAACATAAGAATGAGGTGCTATATCGCGTTTTGAGAAGCATTGGAACTCTATTGCTACGATACGTAGACATCTGCAAACGCTATTTCCTAGCATGGAAGTGTCGCATTTACATTCTTTTGAAGTGAATACGAGGTATACATGACACATCGCAATGAATATTATATCTTCTCATGAAACATAGGAATGAGGTGCTATATCGCGTTTTGAGAAGCATTAGAAATCTATTGCTACGATACGTAGACGTCTGCAAACGCTATTTCCTAGCATGGAAGTGTCGCATTTAAATTCGTTTGAAGTGAATACGAGATATACATGACACTTCGCAATGATTATTATAACTTGTCATATAACATAGAAGTGAGATGCGATATCGCGTCTAAGAAGCATTAGAACCCTATTGCTACGATACGTGGACATCTGCAACCGCTACTTCCTAGCATGAAAGTGTCGCATTTACATTCATTTGAAGTGAATACGAGGTATACATGACACTCCACAATGAATATTATATCTTATCACGGAACATAGAAATGAAATGAGGCATCTCGTTATAAGAAGCATTAGAACTCTATTGCCACGATACGTAGACATCTGCAAACGCTATTTCCTAGCATGGAAGTGTCGCAATTACATTCTTTTGATGTGAATACGAGATATACATGACACTTCGCAATGAATATTATATCTTATCATGAAACATAGGAATGAGGTGCTATATCGCGTTTTGAGAAGCATTAGAACTCTATTGCTACGATACGTAGACATCTGCAAACGCTATTTCCTAGC
The DNA here is from genome assembly GCF_050948175.1 of Xylocopa sonorina. Classification (NCBI taxonomy): domain Eukaryota; kingdom Metazoa; phylum Arthropoda; class Insecta; order Hymenoptera; family Apidae; genus Xylocopa; species Xylocopa sonorina. The sequence continues at coordinate 113,319 of NW_027490308.1, forward strand.
ATGGAAGTGTCGCATTTACATTCTTTTGATGTGAATACGAGGTATACATGACACTCCACAATGAATATTATATCTTATCACGGAACATAGAAATGAAATGAGGCATCTCGTTTTAAGAAGCATCAGAACTCTATTGCTACGATACGTAGACATCTGCAAACGCTATTTCCTAGCATGGAAGTGCCGCATTTACATTCATTTGAAGTGAATACGAGGTATACATGACGCTTCGCAATGAATATTATACCTTATCATGAAACATAGAAGAGAGAAGCGATATCGCGTTTTAAGAAGCATTAGAACTCTATTGCTACGATACGTAGACATCTGCAAACGCAATTTCCTAGCATGGAAGTGTCGCATTTACATTCTTTTGAAGTGAATACGAGGTATACATGACACTTCGCAATGAATATTATATCTTATCATGAAACATAGGAATGAGATGCGATATCGCGTTTCAAGAAGCATTAGAACTCTATTGCTACGGTACGTAGACATCTGCAAACGCTATTTCCTAGCATGGAAGTGTCGCATTTACATTCGTTTGAAGTGAATACGAGATATACATGACACTTCGCAATGAATATTATATCTTATCATGAAACATAGGAATGAGGTGCTATATCGCGTTTTGAGAAGCATTAGAACTCTATTGCTACGATACGTAGACATCTGCAAACGCTATTTCCTAGCATGGAAGTGTCTTATTTACGTTCTTTTGAAAGTGAATACGAGGAATACACGACACTTCGCAATGAATATTATACCTTATCATGAAACATAGAAGGGAGATGCGATATCGCGTTTTAGGAAGCATTGGAACTCTATTGCTACGATACGTAGACATCTGCAACCGCTACTTCCTAGCATGGAAGTGTCGCATTTACATTCTTTTGATGTGAATACGAGGTATACATGACACTCCACAATGAATATTATATCTTATCACGGAACATAGAAATGAAATGAGGCATCTCGTTATAAGAAGCATTAGAACTCTATTGCCACGATACGTAGACATCTGCAAACGCTATTTCCTAGCATGGAAGTGTCGCAATTACATTCTTTTGATTAGAATACGAGATATACATGACACTTCGCAATGAATATTATATCTTCTCATGAAATATTGCAGTGAGATGCGATATCGCGTTTTAAGAAGCATTAGAACTCTATTGCTACGATACGTAGACATCTGCAAACGCTATTTCCTAGCATGGAAGTGTCGCATTTACATTCGTTTGAAGTGAATACGAGATATACATGACACTTCGCAATGAATATTATATCTTATCATGAAACATAAAAGTGAGATGCGATATCGCGTTCTAAGAAGCTTTGGAACTCTATTGCTACGATACGTAGACATCTGCAAAGGCTATTCCCTAGCATGGAAGGGTCGCATTTACATTCTTTTGAAGAGAGTACTAGGTATACATATCACTCCATAATGAATATTATATCTTATCATGAAACATAGCAGTGAGATGCGACATCTCGTTTTAAGAAGCATTATTACGCTATTGCTACGATACGTAGACATCTGCAAACGCTATTTCCTAGCATGGAAGTGTCGCATTTAAATTCGTTTGAAGTGGATACGAGATATACATGACACTTCGCAATGATTATTATAACTTATCATGAAACATAGGATTGAGATGCGATATCGCGTTTTAAGAAGCATTAGAACTCTATTGCTACGATACGTAGACATCTGCAAACGCTATTTCCTAGCATGGAAGTGTCGCATTTACATTCGTTTGAAGTGAATACGAGGTATACATGACACTTCGCAATGATTATTATATCTTATCATGAAACATAGGAATGAGATGCGATATCGCGTTTTAAGAAGCATTAGAACTCTATTGCTACGATACGTAGACATCTGCAAACGCTATTTCCTAGCATGGAAGTGTCGCATTTACATTCGTTTGAAGTGAATACGAGATATACATGACACTTCGCAATGAAAATTATATCTTATCATGAAACATAGGAATGAGGTGCTATATCGCGTTTTGAGAAGCATTAGAACTCTATTGCTACGATACGTAGACATCTGCAAACGCTATTTCCTAGCATGGAAGTATCGCATTTACATTCATTTGAAGTGAATACGAGGTATACATGACACTTCGCAATGAATATTATACCTTATCATGAAACATAGAAGGGAGATGCGATATCGCGTTTTAGGAAGCATTGGAACTCTATTGCTGCGATACGTAGACATCTGCAAACGCTATTTCCTAGCATGGAAGTGTCGCATTTACATTCTTTTGATGTGAATACGAGGTATACATGACACTCCACAATGAATATTATATCTTCTCATGAAATATAGCAGTGAGATGCGATATCGCGTTTTAAGAAGCATTAGAACTCTATTGCTGCGATACGTAGACATCTGCAAACGCTATTTCCTAGCATGGATGTGTCGCATTTACATTCTTTTGATGTGAATACGAGGTATACATGACACTCCACAATGAGTATTATATCTTATCACGGAACATAGAAATGAATGGAGGTATCTCGTTTTAAGAAGCATTAGAACTCTATTGCTACGATACGTAGACATCTGCAAACGCTATTTCCTAGCATGGAAGTGTCGCATTTACATTCATTTGAAGTGAATACGAGGTATACATGACACTTCGCAATGAATATTATACCTTATCATGGAACATAGAAGTGAGATGCGATATCGCGTTCTAAGAAGCATTAGAACTCTATTGCTGCGATACGTAGACATCTGCAAACGCTATTTCCTAGCATGGAAGTGTCGCGTTTACACTCTTTTGAAGTGAATACGGGTATACATGACACTTCGCAATGAATATTATATCTTATCATGAAACATAGAAGTGAGATGCGATATCGCGTTCTAAGAAGCATTAGAACTCTATTGCTACGACACGTAGACATCTGCAAACGCTATTTCCTAGCATGGAAGTGTCGCATTTACATTCTTTTGATGTGAATACGAGATATACATGACACTTCGCAATGAATATTATATCTTATCATGAAACATAGGAATGAGGTGCTATATCGCGTTTTGGGAAGCATTACAACTCTATTGCTACGATACGTAGACATCTGCAAACGCTATTTCCTAGCATGGAAGAGTCGCGTTTACATTCTTTTGAAGTGAATACGAGGTATACATGACACATCGCAATGAATATTATATCTTATCATGAAACATAGAGGTGAGATGCGATATCGCGTTCTAAGAAGCACTAGAACTCCATTGCTACGATACGTAGACATCTGCAAACGCTATTTCCTAGCATGGAAGTGTCGCATTTACATACGTTTGAAGTGAATACGAGATATACATGACACTTCGCAATGAATATTATATCTTATCATGAAACATAGGAATGAGATGCGATATCGCGCTTCAAGAAGCATTAGAACTCTATTGCTACGGTACGTAGACATCTGCAAACGCTATTTCCTAGCATGGAAGTGTCGCATTTACATTCGTTTGAAGTGAATACGAGATATACATGACACTTCGCAATGAATATTATATCTTATCATGAAACATAGGAATGAGGTGCTATATCGCGTTTTGAGAAGCATTAGAACTCTATTGCTACGATACGTAGACATCTGCAAACGCTATTTCCTAGCATGGAAGTGTCTTATTTACGTTCTTTTGAAAGTGAATACGAGGAATACACGACACTTCGCAATGAATATTATACCTTATCATGAAACATAGAAGGGAGATGCGATATCGCGTTTTAGGAAGCATTGGAACTCTATTGCTGCGATACGTAGACATCTGCAAACGCTATTTCCTAGCATGGAAGTGTCGCATTTACATTCTTTTGATGTGAATGCGAGATATACATGACACTTCGCAATGAATATTATATCTTACCATGAAACATAAGAATGAGGTGCTATAACGCGTTTTGAGAAGCATTAGAACTCTATTGCTACGATACGTAGACATCTGCAAACGCTATTTCCTAGCATGGAAGTGTCGCATTTACATTCTTTTGAAGTGAATACGAGGTATACATGACACATCGCAATGAATATTATATCTTCTCATGAAACATAGGAATGAGGTGCTATATCGCGTTTTGAGAAGCATTAGAAATCTATTGCTACGATACGTAGACGTCTGCAAACGCTATTTCCTAGCATGGAAGTGTCGCATTTAAATTCGTTTGAAGTGAATACGAGATATACATGACACTTCGCAATGATTATTATAACTTGTCATGAAGCATAGGAATGAGATGCGATATCGCGTTTTAAGAAGCATTAGAACTCTATTGCTACGATACGTAGACATCTGCAAACGCTATTTCCTAGCATGGAAGTGTCGCATTTACATTCTTTTGATGTGAATACGAGGTATACATGACACTCCACAATGAATATTATATCTTCTCATGAAATATAGCAGTGAGATGCGATATCGCGTTTTAAGAAGCATTAGAACTCTATTGCTGCGATACGTAGACATCTGCAAACGCTATTTCCTAGCATGGATGTGTCGCATTTACATTCTTTTGATGTGAATACGAGGTATACATGACACTCCACAATGAATATTATATCTTATCACGGAACATAGAAATGAAATGAGGCATCTCGTTATAAGAAGCATTAGAACTCTATTGCCACGATACGTAGACATCTGCAAACGCTATTTCCTAGCATGGAAGTGTCGCAATTACATTCTTTTGATTAGAATACGAGATATACATGACACTTCGCAATGAATATTATATCTTCTCATGAAATATTGCAGTGAGATGCGATATCGCGTTTTAAGAAGCATTAGAACTCTATTGCTACGATACGTAGACATCTGCAAACGCTATTTCCTAGCATGGAAGTGTCGCATTTACATTCGTTTGAAGTGAATACGAGATATACATGACACTTCGCAATGAATATTATATCTTATCATGAAACATAAAAGTGAGATGCGATATCGCGTTCTAAGAAGCTTTGGAACTCTATTGCTACGATACGTAGACATCTGCAAAGGCTATTCCCTAGCATGGAAGGGTCGCATTTACATTCTTTTGAAGAGAGTACTAGGTATACATATCACTCCATAATGAATATTATATCTTATCATGAAACATAGCAGTGAGATGCGACATCTCGTTTTAAGAAGCATTATTACGCTATTGCTACGATACGTAGACATCTGCAAACGCTATTTCCTAGCATGGAAGTGTCGCATTTAAATTCGTTTGAAGTGGATACGAGATATACATGACACTTCGCAATGATTATTATAACTTATCATGAAACATAGGATTGAGATGCGATATCGCGTTTTAAGAAGCATTAGAACTCTATTGCTACGATACGTAGACATCTGCAAACGCTATTTCCTAGCATGGAAGTGTCGCATTTACATTCGTTTGAAGTGAATACGAGGTATACATGACACTTCGCAATGAAAATTATATCTTATCATGAAACATAGGAATGAGGTGCTATATCGCGTTTTGAGAAGCATTAGAACTCTATTGCTACGATACGTAGACATCTGCAAACGCTATTTCCTAGCATGGAAGTATCGCATTTACATTCATTTGAAGTGAATACGAGGTATACATGACACTTCGCAATGAATATTATACCTTATCATGAAACATAGAAGGGAGATGCGATATCGCGTTTTAGGAAGCATTGGAACTCTATTGCTGCGATACGTAGACATCTGCAAACGCTATTTCCTAGCATGGAAGTGTCGCATTTACATTCTTTTGATGTGAATACGAGGTATACATGACACTCCACAATGAATATTATATCTTCTCATGAAATATAGCAGTGAGATGCGATATCGCGTTTTAAGAAGCATTAGAACTCTATTGCTGCGATACGTAGACATCTGCAAACGCTATTTCCTAGCATGGATGTGTCGCATTTACATTCTTTTGATGTGAATACGAGGTATACATGACACTCCACAATGAGTATTATATCTTATCACGGAACATAGAAATGAATGGAGGTATCTCGTTTTAAGAAGCATTAGAACTCTATTGCTACGATACGTAGACATCTGCAAACGCTATTTCCTAGCATGGAAGTGTCGCATTTACATTCATTTGAAGTGAATACGAGGTATACATGACACTTCGCAATGAATATTATACCTTATCATGGAACATAGAAGTGAGATGCGATATCGCGTTCTAAGAAGCATTAGAACTCTATTGCTGCGATACGTAGACATCTGCAAACGCTATTTCCTAGCATGGAAGTGTCGCGTTTACACTCTTTTGAAGTGAATACGGGTATACATGACACTTCGCAATGAATATTATATCTTATCATGAAACATAGAAGTGAGATGCGATATCGCGTTCTAAGAAGCATTAGAACTCTATTGCTACGACACGTAGACATCTGCAAACGCTATTTCCTAGCATGGAAGTGTCGCATTTACATTCTTTTGATGTGAATACGAGATATACATGACACTTCGCAATGAATATTATATCTTATCATGAAACATAGGAATGAGGTGCTATATCGCGTTTTGGGAAGCATTACAACTCTATTGCTACGATACGTAGACATCTGCAAACGCTATTTCCTAGCATGGAAGTGTCGCGTTTACATTCTTTTGAAGTGAATACGAGGTATACATGACACATCGCAATGAATATTATATCTTATCATGAAACATAGAGGTGAGATGCGATATCGCGTTCTAAGAAGCACTAGAACTCCATTGCTACGATACGTAGACATCTGCAAACGCTATTTCCTAGCATGGAAGTGTCGCATTTACATACGTTTGAAGTGAATACGAGATATACATGACACTTCGCAATGAATATTATATCTTATCATGAAACATAGGAATGAGATGCGATATCGCGCTTCAAGAAGCATTAGAACTCTATTGCTACGGTACGTAGACATCTGCAAACGCTATTTCCTAGCATGGAAGTGTCGCATTTACATTCGTTTGAAGTGAATACGAGATATACATGACACTTCGCAATGAATATTATATCTTATCATGAAACATAGGAATGAGGTGCTATATCGCGTTTTGAGAAGCATTAGAACTCTATTGCTACGATACGTAGACATCTGCAAACGCTATTTCCTAGCATGGAAGTGTCTTATTTACGTTCTTTTGAAAGTGAATACGAGGAATACACGACACTTCGCAATGAATATTATACCTTATCATGAAACATAGAAGGGAGATGCGATATCGCGTTTTAGGAAGCATTGGAACTCTATTGCTGCGATACGTAGACATCTGCAAACGCTATTTCCTAGCATGGAAGTGTCGCATTTACATTCTTTTGATGTGAATGCGAGATATACATGACACTTCGCAATGAATATTATATCTTACCATGAAACATAAGAATGAGGTGCTATAACGCGTTTTGAGAAGCATTAGAACTCTATTGCTACGATACGTAGACATCTGCAAACGCTATTTCCTAGCATGGAAGTGTCGCATTTACATTCTTTTGAAGTGAATACGAGGTATACATGACACATCGCAATGAATATTATATCTTCTCATGAAACATAGGAATGAGGTGCTATATCGCGTTTTGAGAAGCATTAGAAATCTATTGCTACGATACGTAGACGTCTGCAAACGCTATTTCCTAGCATGGAAGTGTCGCATTTAAATTCGTTTGAAGTGAATACGAGATATACATGACACTTCGCAATGATTATTATAACTTGTCATGAAGCATAGGAATGAGATGCGATATCGCGTTTTAAGAAGCATTAGAACTCTATTGCTACGATACGTAGACATCTGCAAACGCTATTTCCTAGCATGGAAGTGTCGCATTTACATTCTTTTGATGTGAATACGAGGTATACATGACACTCCACAATGAATATTATATCTTCTCATGAAATATAGCAGTGAGATGCGATATCGCGTTTTAAGAAGCATTAGAACTCTATTGCTGCGATACGTAGACATCTGCAAACGCTATTTCCTAGCATGGATGTGTCGCATTTACATTCTTTTGATGTGAATACGAGGTATACATGACACTCCACAATGAGTATTATATCTTATCACGGAACATAGAAATGAAAGGAGGTATCTCGTTTTAAGAAGCATTAGAACTCTATTGCTACGATACGTAGACATCTGCAAACGCTATTTCCTAGCATGGAAGTGTCGCATTTACATTCATTTGAAGTGAATACGAGGTATACATGACACTTCGCAATGAATATTATACCTTATCATGGAACATAGAAGTGAGATGCGATATCGCGTTCTAAGAAGCATTAGAACTCTATTGCTGCGATACGTAGACATCTGCAAACGCTATTTCCTAGCATGGAAGTGTCGCGTTTACACTCTTTTGAAGTGAATACGCGTATACATGACACTTCGCAATGAATATTATATCTTATCATGAAACATAGAAGTGAGATGCGATATCGCGTTCTAAGAAGCATTAGAACTCTATTGCTACGATACGTAGACATCTGCAAAGGCTATTTCCTGGCATGGAAGGGTCGCATTTACATTCTTTTGAAGTGAGTACGAGGTATACATGACACTCCATAATGAATATTATATCTTATCATGAAACATAGCAGTGAGATGCGATATCGCGTTTTAAGAAGCATTAGGACTCTATTGCTACGACACGTAGACATCTGCAAACGCTATTTCCTAGCATGGAAGTGTCGCATTTACATTCTTTTGATGTGAATACGAGATATACATGACACTTCGCAATGAATATTATATCTTATCATGAAACATAGGAATGAGGTGCTATATCGCGTTTTGGGAAGCATTACAACTCTATTGCTACGATACGTAGACATCTGCAAACGCTATTTCCTAGCATGGAAGTGTCGCGTTTACATTCTTTTGAAGTGAATACGAGGTATACATGACACATCGCAATGAATATTATATCTTATCATGAAACATAGGAATGAGGTGCTATATCGCGTTTTGAGAAGCATTAGAAATCTATTGCTACGATACGTAGACGTCTGCAAACGCTATTTCCTAGCATGGAAGTGTCGCATTTAAATTCGTTTGAAGTGAATACGAGATATACATGACACTTCGCAATGATTATTATAACTTGTCATGAAGCATAGGAATGAGATGCGATATCGCGTTTTAAGAAGCATTAGAACTCTATTGCTACGATACGTAGACATCTGCAAACGCTATTTCCTAGCATGGAAGTGTCGCATTTACATTCGTTTGAAGTGAATACGAGGTATACATGACACTTCGCAATGATTATTATATCTTATCATGAAACATAGGAATGAGATGCGATATCGCGTTTTAAGAAGCATTAGAACTCTATTGCTACGATACGTAGACATCTGCAAACGCTATTTCCTAGCATGGAAGTGTCGCATTTACATTCGTTTGAAGTCAATACGAGATATACATGACACTTCGCAATGAATATTATATCTTATCATGAAACATAGGAATGAGGTGCTATATCGCGTTTTGAGAAGCATTAGAACTCTATTGCTACGATACGTAGACATCTGCAAACGCTATTTCCTAGCATGGAAGTATCGCATTTACATTCATTTGAAGTGAATACGAGGTATACATGACACTTCGCAATGAATATTATACCTTATCATGAAACGTAGAAGGGAGATGCGATATCGCGTTTTAGGAAGCATTGGAACTCTATTGCTGCGATACGTAGACATCTGCAAACGCTATTTCCTAGCATGGAAGTGTCTTATTTACGTTCTTTTGAAGTGAATACGAGGTATACATGACACTTCGCAATGAATATTATATCTTATCATGAAACATAGAGGTGAGATGCGATATCGCGTTCTAAGAAGCACTAGAACTCTATTGCTACGATACGTAGACATCTGCAAACGCTATTTCCTAGCATGGAAGTGTCGCATTTACATATTTTTGAAGTGAATACGAGATGTACATGACACTTCGCAATGAATATTATATCTTATCATGAAACATAGGAATGAGATGCGATATCGCGTTTCAAGAAGCATTAGAACTCTATTGCTACGATACGTAGACATCTGCAAACGCTATTTCCTAGCATGGAAGTGTCGCATTTACATTCGTTTGAAGTAAATACGAGATATACATGACACTTCGCAATGAATATTATATCTTATCATGAAACATAGGAATGAGGTGCTATATCGCGTTTTGAGAAGCATTAGAACTCTATTGCTACGATACGTAGACATCTGCAAACGCTATTTCCTAGCATGGAAGTGTCTTATTTACGTTCTTTTGAAAGTGAATACGAGGAATACACGACACTTCGCAATGAATATTGTATCTTATCATGGAACATAGAAGGGAGAAGCTATATCGCGTTTTAGGAAGCATTGGAACTCTATTGCTGCGATACATAGAAGTCTGCAAACGCTATTTCCTAGCATGGATGTGTCGCATTTACATTCTTTTGATGTGAATACGAGGTATACAAGACACTCCACAATGAATATTTTATCTTATCACGGAACATAGAAATGAAATGAGGCATCTCGTTTTAAGAAGCATTTGAACTCTATTGCTACGATACGTAGACATCTGCAAACGCTATTTCCTAGCATGGAAGTGTCGCATTTACATTCATTTGAAGTGAATACGAGGTATACATGACGCTTCGCAATGAATATTATACCTTATCATGAAACATAGAAGAGAGGTGCGATATCGCGTTTTAAGAAGCATTAGAACTCCATTGCTACGATACGTAGACATCTGCAAACGCTATTTTCTAGCATGGAAGTGTCGCACTTACATTCATTTCAAGTGAATACGAGGTATACATGACACTCCACAATGAATATTATATCTTATCACGGAACATAGAAATGAAATGAGGCATCTCGTTATAAGAAGCATTAGAACTCTATTGCTACGATACGTAGACATCTGCAAACGCTATTTCCTAGCATGGAAGTGTCGCAATTACATTCTTTTGATGTGAATACGAGATATACATGACACTTCGCAATGAAAATTATATCTTCTCATGTAATATAGCAGTGAGATGCGATATAGCGTTTTAAGAAGCATTAGAACTCTATTGCTACGATACGTAGACATCTGCAAACGCTATTTCCTAGCATGGAAGTGTCGCATATACATTCGTTTGAAGTGAATACGAGATATACATGACACTTCGCAATGAATATTATATCTTATCATGAAACATAGGAATGAGGTGCTATATCGCGTTTTGAGAAGCATTTGAACTCTATTGCTACGAAACGTAGACATCTGCAAACGCTATTTCCTAGCTTGGAAGTGTCGCATTTACATTCTTTTGAAGTGAATACGAGGTGTACATGACACTTCGCAATGAATATTATATCTTATCATGAAACATAAAATTGAGATGCGATATCGCGTTCTAAGAAGCATTGGAACTCTATTGCTACGATACGTAGACATCTGCAAAGGCTATTCCCTAGCATGGAAGGGTCGCATTTACATTTTTTTGAAGTGAGTACGAGGTATACATATCACTCCATAATGAATATTATATCTTATCATGAAACATAGCAGTGAGATGCGATATCGCGTTTTAAGAAGCATTAGAACTCTATTGCTAGGATACATAGACATCTGCAAACGCTATTTCCTAGCATGGAAGTGTCGCATTTACATTCTTTTGAAGTGAATACGAGGTATACATGACACTTCGCAATGATTATTATATCTTATCATGAAACATAGGAATGAGATGCGATATCGCGTTTTAAGAAGCATTAGAACTCTATTGCTACGATACGTAGACATCTGCAAACGCTATTTCCTAGCATGGAAGTGTCTTATTTACGTTCTTTTGAAAGTGAATACGAGGAATACACGACACTTCGCAATGAATATTGTATCTTATCATGGAACATAGAAGGGAGATGCGATATCGCGTTTTAGGAAGCATTGGAACTCTATTGCTGCGATACATAGAAGTCTGCAAACGCTATTTCCTAGCATGGATGTGTCGCATTTACATTCTTTTGATGTGAATACGAGGTATACAAGACACTCCACAATGAATATTATATCTTATCACGGAACATAGAAATGAAATGAGGCATCTCGTTTTAAGAAGCATTAGAACTCTATTGCTACGATACGTAGACATCTGCAAACGCTATTTCCTAGCATGGAAGTGTCGCATTTACATTCATTTGAAGTGAATACGAGGTATACATGACGCTTCGCAATGAATATTATACCTTATCATGAAACATAGAAGAGAGGTGCGATATCGCGTTTTAAGAAGCATTAGAACTCTATTGCTACGATACGTAGACATCTGCAAACGCTATTTTCTAGCATGGAAGTGTCGCACTTACATTCATTTCAAGTGAATACGAGGTATACATGACACTCCACAATGAATATTATATCTTATCACGGAACATAGAAATGAAATGAGGCATCTCGTTATAAGAAGCATTAGGACTCTATTGCTACGATACGTAGACATCTGCAAACGCTATTTCCTAGCATGGAAGTGTCGCAATTACATTCTTTTGATGTGAATACGAGATATACATGACACTTCGCAATGAATATTATATCTTATCATGAAACATAGGAATGAGGTGCTATATCGCGTTTTGAGAAGCATTTGAACTCTATTGCTACGAAACGTAGACATCTGCAAACGCTATTTCCTAGCTTGGAAGTGTCGCATTTACATTCTTTTGAAGTGAATACGAGGTATACATGACACTTCGCAATGAATATTATATCTTATCATGAAACATAAAAGTGAGATGCGATATCGCGTTCTAAGAAGCATTGGAACTCTATTGCTACGATACGTAGACATCTGCAAAGGCTATTCCCTAGCATGGAAGGGTCGCATTTACATTCTTTTGAAGTGAGTACGAGGTATACATATCACTCCATAATGAATATTATATCTTATCATGAAACATAGCAGTGAGATGCGATATCGCGTTTTAAGAAGCATTAGAACTCTATTGCTACGATACGTAGACATCTGCAAACGCTATTTCCTAGCATGGAAGTGGTGCATTTACATGCATTCGAAGTGAATACGAGGTATACATGACACTTCCCAATGAATATTATACCTTATCATGAAACATAGAAGGGAGATGCGATATCGCGTTTTAGGAAGCATCGGAACTCTATTGCTACGATACGTAGACATCTGCAAACGCTATCTCCTAGCATGGAAGTGTCGCATTTACATTCATTTGAAGTGAATACGAGGTATAAATGACGCTTCGCAATGAATATTATACCTTATCATGAAACATAGAAGAGAGAAGCGATATCGCGTTTTAAGAAGCATTAGAACTCTATTGCTACGATACGTAGACATCTGCAAACGCTATTTCCTAGCATGGAAGTGTCGCATTTACATTCTTTTGAAGTGAATACGAGGTATACATGACACTTCGCAATGAATATTATATCTTATCATGAAACATAAAAGTGAGATGCGATATCGCGTTCTAAGAAGCATTAGATCTCTATTGCTACGATACGTAGACATCTGCAAAGGCTATTCCCTAGCATGGAAGGGTCGCATTTACATTCTTTTGAAGTGAGTACTAGGTATACATATCACTCCATAATGAATATTATATCTTATCATGAAACATAGCAGTGAGATGCGACATCTCGTTTTAAGAAGCATTATTACGCTATTGCTACGATACGTAGACATCTGCAAACGCTATTTCCTAGCATGGAAGTGTCGCATTTACATTCATTTGAAGTGAATACGAGGTATACATGACACTTCGCAATGAATATTATACCTTATCATGAAACATAGAAGGGAGATGCGATATCGCATTTTAGGAAGCATTGGAACTCTATTGCTGCGATACGTAGACATCTGCAAACGCTATTTCCTAGCATGGAAGTGTCGCATTTACATTCTTTTGATGTGAATACGAGGTATACATGACACTCCACAATGAATATTATATCTTCTCATGAAATATAGCAGTGAGATGCGATATCGCGTTTTAAGAAGCATTAGAACTCTATTGCTGCGATACGTAGACATCTGCAAACGCTATTTCCTAGCATGGATGTGTCGCATTTACATTCTTTTGATGTGAATACGAGGTATACATGACACTCCACAATGAGTATTATATCTTATCACGGAACATAGAAATGAAAGGAGGTATCTCGTTTTAAGAAGCATTAGAACTCTATTGCTACGATACGTAGACATCTGCAAACGCTATTTCCTAGCATGGAAGTGTCGCATTTACATTCGTTTGAAGTGAATACGAGGTATACATGACACTTCGCAATGATTATTATATCTTATCATGAAACATAGGAATGAGATGCGATATCGCGTTTTAAGAAGCATTAGAACTCTATTGCTACGATACGTAGACATCTGCAAACGCTATTTCCTAGCATGGAAGTGTCGCATTTACATTCGTTTGAAGTGAATACGAGATATACATGACACTTCGCAATGAATATTATATCTTATCATGAAACATAGGAATGAGGTGCTATATCGCGTTTTGAGAAGCATTAGAACTCTATTGCTACGATACGTAGACATCTGCAAACGCTATTTCCTAGCATCGAAGTATCGCATTTACATTCATTTGAAGTGAATACGAGGTATACATGACACTTCGCAATGAATATTATACCTTATCATGAAACGTAGAAGGGAGATGCGATATCGCGTTTTAGGAAGCATTGGAACTCTATTGCTGCGATACGTAGACATCTGCAAACGCTATTTCCTAGCATGGAAGTGTCGCATTTACATTCTTTTGATGTGAATACGAGGTATACATGACACTCCACAATGAATATTATATCTTCTCATGAAATATAGCAGTGAGATGCGATATCGCGTTTTAAGAAGCATTAGAACTCTATTGCTGCGATACGTAGACATCTGCAAACGCTATTTCCTAGCATGGATGTGTCGCATTTACATTCTTTTGATGTGAATACGAGGTATACATGACACTCCACAATGAGTATTATATCTTATCACGGAACATAGAAATGAAAGGAGGTATCTCGTTTTAAGAAGCATTAGAACTCTATTGCTACGATACGTAGACATCTGCAAACGCTATTTCCTAGCATGGAAGTGTCGCATTTACATTCATTTGAAGTGAATACGAGGTATACATGACACTTCGCAATGAATATTATACCTTATCATGGAACATAGAAGTGAGATGCGATATCGCGTTCTAAGAAGCATTAGAACTCTATTGCTGCGATACGTAGACATCTGCAAACGCTATTTCCTAGCATGGAAGTGTCGCGTTTACACTCTTTTGAAGTGAATACGGGTATACATGACACTTCGCAATGAATATTATATCTTATCATGAAACATAGAAGTGAGATGCGATATCGCGTTCTAAGAAGCATTAGAACTCTATTGCTACGATACGTAGACATCTGCAAAGGCTATTTCCTGGCATGGAAGGGTCGCATTTACATTCTTTTGAAGTGAGTACGAGGTATACATGACACTCCATAATGAATATTATATCTTATCATGAAACATAGCAGTGAGATGCGATATCGCGTTTTAAGAAGCATTAGGACTCTATTGCTACGAAACGTAGACATCTGCAAACGCTATTTCCTAGCATGGAAGTGTCGCATTTACATTCTTTTGATGTGAATACGAGATATACATGACACTTCGCAATGAATATTATATCTTATCATGAAACATAGGAATGAGATGCGATATCGCGTTCCAAGAAGCATTAGAACTCTATTGCTACGGTACGTAGACATCTGCAAACGCTATTTCCTAGCATGGAAGTGTCGCATTTACATTCGTTTGAAGTGAATACGAGATATACATGACACTTCGCAATGAATATTATATCTTATCATGAAACATAGGAATGAGGTGCTATATCGCGTTTTGAGAAGCATTAGAACTCTATTGCTACGATACGTAGACATCTGCAAACGCTATTTCCTAGCATGGAAGTGTCTTATTTACGTTCTTTTGAAAGTGAATACGAGGAATACACGACACTTCGCAATGAATATTATACCTTATCATGAAACATAGAAGGGAGATGCGATATCGCGTTTTAGGAAGCATTGGAACTCTATTGCTGCGATACGTAGACATCTGCAAACGCTATTTCCTAGCATGGAAGTGTCGCATTTACATTCTTTTGATGTGAATGCGAGATATACATGACACTTCGCAATGAATATTATATCTTACCATGAAACATAAGAATGAGGTGCTATATCGCGTTTTGAGAAGCATTAGAACTCTATTGCTACGATACGTAGACATCTGCAAACGCTATTTCCTAGCATGGAAGTGTCGCATTTACATTCTTTTGAAGTGAATACGAGGTATACATGACACATCGCAATGAATATTATATCTTCTCATGAAACATAGGAATGAGGTGCTATATCGCGTTTTGAGAAGCATTAGAAATCTATTGCTACGATACGTAGACGTCTGCAAACGCTATTTCCTAGCATGGAAGTGTCGCATTTAAATTCGTTTGAAGTGAATACGAGATATACATGACACTTCGCAATGATTATTATAACTTGTCATGAAGCATAGGAATGAGATGCGATATCGCGTTTTAAGAAGCATTAGAACTCTATTGCTACGATACGTAGACATCTGCAAACGCTATTTCCTAGCATGGAAGTGTCGCATTTACATTCGTTTGAAGTGAATACGAGGTATACATGACACTTCGCAATGATTATTATATCTTATCATGAAACATAGGAATGAGATGCGATATCGCGTTTTAAGAAGCATTAGAACTCTATTGCTACGATACGTAGACATCTGCAAACGCTATTTCCTAGCATGGAAGTGTCGCATTTACATTCGTTTGAAGTGAATACGAGATATACATGACACTTCGCATTGAATATTATATCTTATCATGAAACATAGGAATGAGGTGCTATATCGCGTTTTGAGAAGCATTAGAACACTATTGCTACGATACGTAGACATCTGCAAACGCTATTTCCTAGCATGGAAGTATCGCATTTACATTCATTTGAAGTGAATACGAGGTATACATGACACTTCGCAATGAATATTATACCTTATCATGAAACGTAGAAGGGAGATGCGATATCGCGTTTTAGGAAGCATTGGAACTCTATTGCTGCGATACGTAGACATCTGCAAACGCTATTTCCTAGCATGGAAGTGTCTTATTTACGTTCTTTTGAAGTGAATACGAGGTATACATGACACTTCGCAATGAATATTATATCTTATCATGAAACATAGAGGTGAGATGCGATATCGCGTTTTAGGAAGCATTGGAACTCTATTGCTGCGATACGTAGACATCTGCAAACGCTATTTCCTAGCATGGAAGTGTCGCATTTACATTCTTTTGATGTGAATGCGAGATATACATGACACTTCGCAATGAATATTATATCTTACCATGAAACATAAGAATGAGGTGCTATATCGCGTTTTGAGAAGCATTAGAACACTATTGCTACGATACGTAGACATCTGCAAACGCTATTTCCTAGCATGGAAGTGTCGCATTTACATTCTTTTGAAGTGAATACGAGGTATACATGACACATCGCAATGAATATTATATCTTCTCATGAAACATAGGAATGAGGTGCTATATCGCGTTTTGAGAAGCATTAGAAATCTATTGCTACGATACGTAGACGTCTGCAAACGCTATTTCCTAGCATGGAAGTGTCGCATTTAAATTCGTTTGAAGTGAATACGAGATATACATGACACTTCGCAATGATTATTATAACTTGTCATGAAGCATAGGAATGAGATGCGATATCGCGTTTTAAGAAGCATTAGAACTCTATTGCTACGATACGTAGACATCTGCAAACGCTATTTCCTAGCATGGAAGTGTCGCATTTACATTCGTCTGAAGTGAATACGAGGTATACATGACACTTCGCAATGATTATTATATCTTATCATGAAACATAGGAATGAGATGCGATATCGCGTTTTAAGAAGCATTAGAACTCTATTGCTACGATACGTAGACATCTGCAAACGCTATTTCCTAGCATGGAAGTGTCTTATTTACGTTCTTTTGAAAGTGAATACGAGGAATACACGACACTTCGCAATGAATATTGTATCTTATCATGGAACATAGAAGGGAGATGCGATATCGCGTTTTAGGAAGCATTGGAACTCTATTGCTGCGATACATAGAAGTCTGCAAACGCTATTTCCTAGCATGGATGTGTCGCATTTACATTCTTTTGATGTGAATACGAGGTATACAAGACACTCCACAATGAATATTATATCTTATCACGGAACATAGAAATGAAATGAGGCATCTCGTTTTAAGAAGCATTAGAACTCTATTGCTACGATACGTAGACATCTGCAAACGCTATTTCCTAGCATGGAAGTGTCGCATTTACATTCATTTGAAGTGAATACGAGGTATACATGACGCTTCGCAATGAATATTATACCTTATCATGAAACATAGAAGAGAGGTGCGATATCGCGTTTTAAGAAGCATTAGAACTCCATTGCTACGATACGTAGACATCTGCAAACGCTATTTTCTAGCATGGAAGTGTCGCACTTACATTCATTTCAAGTGAATACGAGGTATACATGACACTCCACAATGAATATTATATCTTATCACGGAACATAGAAATGAAATGAGGCATCTCGTTATAAGAAGCATTAGGACTCTATTGCTACGATACGTAGACATCTGCAAACGCTATTTCCTAGCATGGAAGTGTCGCAATTACATTCTTTTGATGTGAATACGAGATATACATGACACTTCGCAATGAATATTATATCTTATCATGAAACATAGGAATGAGGTGCTATATCGCGTTTTGAGAAGCATTTGAACTCTATTGCTACGAAACGTAGACATCTGCAAACGCTATTTCCTAGCTTGGAAGTGTCGCATTTACATTCTTTTGAAGTGAATACGAGGTATACATGACACTTCGCAATGAATATTATATCTTATCATGAAACATAAAAGTGAGATGCGATATCGCGTTCTAAGAAGCATTGGAACTCTATTGCTACGATACGTAGACATCTGCAAAGGCTATTCCCTAGCATGGAAGGGTCGCATTTACATTCTTTTGAAGTGAGTACGAGGTATACATATCACTCCATAATGAATATTATATCTTATCATGAAACATAGCAGTGAGATGCGATATCGCGTTTTAAGAAGCATTAGAACTCTATTGCTACGATACGTAGACATCTGCAAACGCTATTTCCTAGCATGGAAGTGGTGCATTTACATGCATTCGAAGTGAATACGAGGTATACATGACACTTCCCAATGAATATTATACCTTATCATGAAACATAGAAGGGAGATGCGATATCGCGTTTTAGGAAGCATCGGAACTCTATTGCTGCGATACATAGACATCTGCAAACGCTATTTCCTAGCATGGAAGTGTCGCATTTACATTCTTTTGATGTGAATACGAGGTATACATGACACTCCACAATGAATATTATATCTTATCACGGAACATAGAAATGAAATGAGGCATCTCGTTTTAAGAAGCATTAGAACTCTATTGCTACGATACGTAGACATCTGCAAACGCTATCTCCTAGCATGGAAGTGTCGCATTTACATTCATTTGAAGTGAATACGAGGTATACATGACGCTTCGCAATGAATATTATACCTTATCATGAAACATAGAAGAGAGAAGCGATATCGCGTTTTAAGAAGCATTAGAACTCTATTGCTACGATACGTAGACATCTGCAAACGCTATTTCCTAGCATGGAAGTGTCGCATTTACATTCTTTTGAAGTGAATACGAGGTATACATGACACTTCGCAATGAATATTATATCTTATCATGAAACATAAAAGTGAGATGCGATATCGCGTTCTAAGAAGCATTAGATCTCTATTGCTACGATACGTAGACATCTGCAAAGGCTATTCCCTAGCATGGAAGGGTCGCATTTACATTCTTTTGAAGTGAGTACTAGGTATACATATCACTCCATAATGAATATTATATCTTATCATGAAACATAGCAGTGAGATGCGACATCTCGTTTTAAGAAGCATTATTACGCTATTGCTACGATACGTAGACATCTGCAAACGCTATTTCCTAGCATGGAAGTGTCGCATTTACATTCTTTTGATGTGAATACGAGGTATACATGACACTCCACAATGAATATTATATCTTCTCATGAAATATAGCAGTGAGATGCGATATCGCGTTTTAAGAAGCATTAGAACTTTATTGCTACGATACGTAGACATCTGCAAACGCTATTTCCTAGCATGGAAGTGTCGCATTTACATTCGTTTGAAGTGAATACGAGATATACATGACACATCGCAATGAATATTATATCTTCTCATGAAACATAGGAATGAGGTGCTATATCGCGTTTTGAGAAGCATTAGAACTCTATTGCTACGATACGTAGACATCTGCAAACGCTATTTCCTAGCATGGAAGTATCGCATTTACATTCATTTGAAGTGAATACGAGGTATACATGACACTTCGCAATGAATATTATACCTTATCACGAAACATAGAAGGGAGATGCGATATCGCGTTTTAGGAAGCATAGGAACTCTATTGCTGCGATACGTAGACATCTGCAAACGCTATTTCCTAGCATGGAAGTGTCCCATTTACATTCTTTTGATGTGAATACGGGATATACATGACACTTCGCAATGAATATTATATCTTATCATGAAACATAGGAATGAGGTGCTATATCGCGTTTTGGGAAGCATTACAACTCTATTGCTACGATACGTAGACATCTGCAAATGCTATTTCCTAGCATGGAAGTGTCGCATTTACATTCTTTTGAAGTGAATACGAGGTATGCATGACACATCGCAATGAATATTATATCTTATCATGAAACATAGGAATGAGATGCGATATCGCGTTTTAAGAAGCATTAGAACTCTATTGCTACGATACGTAGACATCTGCAAACGCTATTTCCTAGCATGGAAGTGTCGCATTTACATTCGTTTGAAGTGAATAAGAGGTATACATGACACTTCGCAATGATTATTATATCTTATCATGAAACATAGAGGTGAGATGCGATATCGCGTTCTAAGAAGCACTAGAACTCTATTGCTACGATACGTAGACATCTGCAAACGCTATTTCCTAGCATGGAAGTGTCGCATTTACATACGTTTGAAGTGAATACGAGATATACATGACACTTCGCAATGAATATTATATCTTATCATGAAACATAGGAATGAGATGCGATATCGCGTTTCAAGAAGCATTAGAACTCTATTGCTACGATACGTAGACATCTGCAAACGCTATTTCCTAGCATGGAAGTGTCGCATTTACATTCGTTTGAAGTGAATACGAGATATACATGACACTTCGCAATGAATATTATATCTTATCATGAAACATAGGAATGAGGTGCTATATCGCGTTTTGAGAAGCATTAGAACTCTATTGCTACGATACGTAGACATCTGCAAACGCTATTTCCTAGCATGGAAGTGTCTTATTTACGTTCTTTAGAAAGTGAATACGAGGAATACACGACACTTCGCAATGAATATTGTATCTTATCATGGAACATAGAAGGGAGATGCGATATCGCGTTTTAGGAAGCATTGGAACTCTATTGCTGCGATACATAGAAGTCTGCAAACGCTATTTCCTAGCATGGATGTGTCGCATTTACATTCTTTTGATGTGAATACGAGGTATACAAGACACTCCACAATGAATATTATATCTTATCACGGAACATAGAAATGAAATGAGGCATCTCGTTTTAAGAAGCATTAGAACTCTATTGCTACGATACGTAGACATCTGCAAACGCTATTTCCTAGCATGGAAGTGTCGCATTTACATTCATTTGAAGTGAATACGAGGTATACATGACGCTTCGCAATGAATATTATACCTTATCATGAAACATAGAAGAGAGGTGCGATATCGCGTTTTAAGAAGCATTAGAACTCTATTGCTACGATACGTAGACATCTGCAAACGCTATTTTCTAGCATGGAAGTGTCGCACTTACATTCATATCAAGTGAATACGAGGTATACATGACACTCCACAATGAATATTATATCTTATCACGGAACATAGAAATGAAATGAGGCATCTCGTTATAAGAAGCATTAGAACTCTATTGCTACGATACGTAGACATCTGCAAACGCTATTTCCTAGCATGGAAGTGTCGCAATTACATTCTTTTGATGTGAATACGAGATATACATGACACTTCGCAATGAAAATTATATCTTCTCATGTATTATAGCAGTGAGATGCGATATCGCGTTTTAAGAAGCATTAGAACTCTATTGCTACGATACGTAGACATCTGCAAACGCTATTTCCTAGCATGGAAGTGTTGCATTTACATCCGTTTGAAGTGAATACGAGATATACATGACACTTCGCAATGAATATTATATCTTATCATGAAACATAGGAATGAGGTGCTATATCGCGTTTTGAGAAGCATTTGAACTCTATTGCTACGAAACGTACACATCTGCAAACGCTATTTCCTAGCTTGGAAGTGTCGCATTTACATTCTTTTGAAGTGAGAACGAGGTATACATGACACTTCGCAATGAATATTATATCTTATCATGAAACATAAAAGTGAGATGCGATATCGCGTTCTAAGAAGCATTGGAACTCTATTGCTACGATACGTAGACATCTGCAAAGGCTATTCCCTAGCATGGAATGGTCGCATTTACATTCTTTTGAAGTGAGTACGAGGTATACATATCACTCCATAATGAATATTATATCTTATCATGAAACATAGCAGTGAGATGCGACATCGCGTTTTAAGAAGCATTAGAACTCTATTGCTACGATACGTAGACATCTGCAAACGCTATTTCCTAGCATGGAAGTGGTGCATTTACATGCATTTGAAGTGAATACGAGGTATACATGACACTTCGCAATGAATATTATACCTTATCATGAAACATAGAAGGCAGATGCGATATCGCGTTTTAGGAAGCATCGGAACTCTATTGCTGCGATACATAGACATCTGCAAACGCTATTTCCTAGCATGGAAGTGTCGCATTTACATTCATTTGAAGTGAATACGAGGTATACATGACGCTTCGCAATGAATATTATACCTTATCATGAAACATAGAAGAGAGAAGCGATATCGCGTTTTAAGAAGCATTAGAACTCTATTGCTACGATACGTAGACATCTGCAAACGCTATTTCCTAGCATGGAAGTGTCGCATTTACATTCTTTTGAAGTGAATACGAGGTATACATGACACTTTGCAATGAATATTATATCTTATCGTGAAACATAAAAGTGAGATGCGATATCGCGTTCTAAGAAGCATTAGAACTCTATTGCTACGATACGTAGACATCTGCAAAGGCTATTCCCTAGCATGGAAGGGTCGCATTTACATTCTTTTGAAGTGAGTACTAGGTATACATTTCACTCCATAATGAATATTATATCTTATCATGAAACATAGCAGTGAGATGCGACATCTCGTTTTAAGAAGCATTATTACGCTATTGCTACGATACGTAGACATCTGCAAACGCTATTTCCTAGCATGGAAGTGTCGCATTTACATTCATTTGAAGTGAATACGAGGTATACATGACACTTCGCAATGAATATTATACCTTATCATGAAACATAGAAATGAGATGCGATACGGCGATTTATGAAGCATTCGATGTCTATTACTTCGATACGTAGACATCTGCAAACGCTACTTCCTAGCAAGGAAGTGTCGCATTTACATTCTTTTGAGAGGAATACGAGGTATACGTGACACTTCGCAATGAATATTATATCTTATCACGAAACATAGAAATGAGATGCGATATCAAGATTTAAGAAGCATTAGAAATCTATTGCTTGGATACGTAGACATCTGCAAACGCTAATTCCTAGCAAGAAAGTGTCGCATTTACATTCTTTTGAAACGAATACGAGGTATACATAAGACTCCACAATGAATATTATATCTTATCAAGAAACATAGGAGTGAGATGCGATATGGCATTTTAAGAATCATTAGAACTCTGTTGTTTCGACACGTAGTCATCTGGAAACGCTATTTCCTAGCAAGGAAGTGTCGCATTTACATTCTTTTGAAGTGACTACGAGGTATACATAACACTCCATAATGAATATTATATCTTAACATGAAACATAGCAGTGAGATGCGATATCGCGTTTTAAGAAGCATTAGAACTCTATTGCTACGATACGTAGACATCTGCAAACGCTATTTCCTAGCATGGAAGTGTCGCATCTACATTCTTTTGAAGTGAATACGAGGTATACATGACAATTCGCAATGAATATTATACCTTATCATGAAACATAGAAGAGAGATGCGATATCGCGTTTTAGGAAGCATTAGAACTCTACTGCTACGATACGTAGACATCCGCAAAGGCTATTTCCTAGCATGGAAGGGTCGCATTTACATTCTTTTGAAGTGAGTACGAGGTATACATGACACTTCGCAATGAATATTATATCTGAACATGAAACATAGAAGTGAGATGCAACATCTCGTTTTAAGAAGCATTAGAACTCTATTGCTAGGATACGTAGACATCTGCAAACGCTATTTCCTAGCATGTAAGTGTCGCATTTACATTCTTTTGATGTGAATACGAGGTATACATGACACTTCGCAATGAATATTATATCTTATCATGAAACATAGAAATGAGATGCGGCATCTCGTTTTAAGAAGCATTAGAACACTATTGTTACGACACGTAGACATCTGCAAACGCTATTTCCTAGCATGGAAGCGTCGCATTTACATTCTTGTCATGTGAATACGAAGTATACATGACACTTCGCAATGAATATTATATCTTATCATGAAACATAGATGTGAGATGCGATATCGCGTTCTAAGAAGCATTAGAACTCTATTGCTGCGATACGTAGACATCTGCAAATGCTATTTCCTAGCAAGGAAGTGTCGCACTTACATCCTTTTGAAGTGAATACGAAGTATACATAACACTTCGCACTGAATATTATATCTTATCATGAAACATAGAAGTGAGATGCGATATTGCGTTCTAAGAAGCATTAGAAATCTACTGCTACGATACGTAGACATCTGCAAACGCTATTTCCTAGCATGTAAGTGTCGCATTTACATTCTTTTGATGTGAATACGAGGTATACATGACACTTCGCAATGAATACTATATCTTATCGTGAAACATAGAAATGCGATGCGACATCTCGTTTTAAGATGTATTAGAACTCTATTATTTCCATACGTAGTCGTCTGGAAACGCAATTTCCTAGCAAGGAAGTGTCGCACTTACATCCTTTTGAAGTGAATACGAAGTATACATAACACTTCGCACTGAATGTTATATCTTATCATGAAACATAGGAGTGAGATGCGATATGGCATTTTAAGAATCATTAGAACTCTATTGTTTCGACACGTAGTCATCTGGAAACGCTATTTCCTAGCAAGGAAGTGTCGCATTTACATTCTTTTGAAGTGACTACGGGGTATACATAACACTCCATAATGAATATTATATCTTAACATGAAACATAGAAGTGAGATGCGATATCGCGTTTTAAGAAGCATTAGAACTCTATTGCTACGATACGTAGACATCTGCAAACGCTATTTCCTAGCATGGAAGTGTCGCATTTACATTCTTTTGAATTTATTACGCGGTATACATAACACTCTACAATGAATATTATATCTTACCATGAAACATAGATATGAAATGCGACATCTCGTTTTAAGAAGCATTAGAAATCTATTGCTGCGATACGTATACATCTGCAAACGGTATTTCCTAGCATGTAAGTGTCGCATTTACATTCCTTTGAAGTTAATACGAGGTATACATGACTCTTCGCAATGAGTATTATATCTTATCTCGAAACATAGATGTGAGATGCCATATCGCGATTTAAGAAGCACTAGAACTCTATTGCTACGATACGTAGACATCTGCAAACGCTATTTCCTAGCATGGAAGTGTCGCATTTACATTCATTTGAAGTGAATACGAGGTATACATAACACTTCGCAATGAATATTATATCTTATCTCGAAACATTGAAGTGAGATGCGATATCGCGATTTAAGGAGCGCTAGAACTCTATTGCTACGATGCGTAGACATCTGCAAATGTTATTTCCTAGCAAGGAAGTGTCGCATTTACATTATTTTGAAGTGAATACGAGGTATACATGACACTTCGCAATGAATATTATATCTTATCATGAAACATAGGAGTGAGATGCGATATCGCGTTTTAAGAAGCATTAGAACTCTATTGCTACGATACGTAGACATCCGCAAACGCTATTTCCTAGCATGGAAGTGTCGCATCTACATTCTTTTGAAGTGAATACGAAGTATACATGACAATTCGCAATGAATATTATAACTTAACATGAAACATAGAAGAGAGATGCGACATCTCGTTTTATAATGCATTAGAATTCTATTGCTGCGATACGTAGACATCTGCAAACGCTATTTCCTAGCATGTAAGTGTCGCATTTACATTCTTTTGAAGTGAATACGAGGTATACATGACACTTCGCAATGAATATTATATCTTATCTCGAAACATTGAAGTGAGGTGCGATATCGCGATTTAAGGAGCACTAGAACTCTATTGCTACGATGCGTAGACATCTGCAAATGTTATTTCCTAGCAAGGAAGTGTCGCATTTACATTATTTTGAAGTGAATACGAGGTATACATAACACTCCACAATGAATATTACATCTTATCACGAAACATAGAAATGAAATGCGACATCTCGTTTTAAGTAGCATTAGAACTCTATTGCAACGATACGTATAAATCTGCAAACGCTATTTCCTAGCATGGAAATGACGCACTTACATTCCATTAAAGCGAATACGAGGTATACATAACATTACACAATGCATATTATATCCTATTACGAAACATAGAAATGAAATACGACATCTCGTTTTAAGAAGCATTAGTACTCTATTGCTGTGATACGTAGACATCTGCAAACAATATTTCCTAGCATGTGAGTGTCGCATTTACATTCTTTTGAAGTGAGTACGAGGTATACATGACACTTCGCAATGAATATTATATCTTATCATGAAACATAGGTATGAGGTGCTATATCGCATTTTAAGAAGCATTAGAACCCTATTGCTACGATACGTAGACATCTGCAAACGCCACTTCCTAGCATGGAAGTGTCGCATTTACATTCTTTTGAAGTGAATACGAGGTATACATGACACTTCGCAAAGAATATTATATCTTATCATGAAACATGGAAGTGAAATGCGATATCGCGTTCTAAGAAGCATTAGAACTCTATTGCTACGATACGTAGACATCTGCAAAGGCTATTTCCTAGCATGGAAGGGTCGCATTTACATTCATTTGAAGTGAGTACGAGGTATACATAGCAATCCATAATGAATATTATATCTTATCATGAAATATAGCAGTGAGATGCGATATCGCGTTATAGGAAGTATTAGAACTCTATTGCTACGATACGTAGACATCTGCAAACGCTATTTCCTAGCATGGAAGTGTCGCATCTACATTCATTTGAAGTGAGTACGAGGTATACATAGCAATCCGCAATGAATATTATACCTTATCATGAAACATAGAAGAGAGATGCGATATCGCGTCTTAGGAAGCATTAGAACTCTATTGCTACGATACGTAGACATCTGCAAACGCTACTTCCTAGCATGGAGGTGTCGCATTTACATTCTTTTGAAGTGAATACGAGGTATACATGACACTTCGCAATGAATATTATATCTTATCATGAAACATGGAAGTGAGGTGCGATATCGCGTTCTAAGAATCTTTAGAACTCTCTTGCTACGATACGTAGACATCTGCAAACCCTATTTCCTAGCAAGGAAGTGTCGCATTTACATTCATTTGAAGTGAATACGAGGTATACATGACACTTCGCAATGAATATTATATCTTATCATGAAACATAGGAGTGAGATGCGATATCGCGTTTTAAGAAGCATTAGAACTCTATTGCTAGGATACGTAGACATCTGCAAACGCTATTTCCTAGCATGTAAGTGTCGCATTTACATTCTTTTGATGTGAATACGAGGTATACATGACACTTCGCAATGAATATTATATCTTATCATGAAACATAGAAATGAGATGCGGCATCTCGTTTTAAGAAGCATTAGAACACTATTGTTACGACACGTAGACATCTGCAAACGCTATTTCCTAGCATGGAAGCGTCGCATTTACATTCTTGTCATGTGAATACGAAGTATACATGACACTTCGCAATGAATATTATATCTTATCATGAAACATAGATGTGAGATGCGATATCGCGTTCTAAGAAGCATTAGAACTCTATTGCTGCGATACGTAGACATCTGCAAATGCTATTTCCTAGCAAGGAAGTGTCGCACTTACATCCTTTTGAAGTGAATACGAAGTATACATAACACTTCGCACTGAATATTATATCTTATCATGAAACATAGAAGTGAGATGCGATATTGCGTTCTAAGAAGCATTAGAAATCTACTGCTACGATACGTAGACATCTGCAAACGCTATTTCCTAGCATGTAAGTGTCGCATTTACATTCTTTTGATGTGAATACGAGGTATACATGACACTTCGCAATGAATACTATATCTTATCGTGAAACATAGAAATGCGATGCGACATCTCGTTTTAAGATGTATTAGAACTCTATTATTTCCATACGTAGTCGTCTGGAAACGCAATTTCCTAGCAAGGAAGTGTCGCACTTACATCCTTTTGAAGTGAATACGAAGTATACATAACACTTCGCACTGAATGTTATATCTTATCATGAAACATAGGAGTGAGATGCGATATGGCATTTTAAGAATCATTAGAACTCTATTGTTTCGACACGTAGTCATCTGGAAACGCTATTTCCTAGCAAGGAAGTGTCGCATTTACATTCTTTTGAAGTGACTACGGGGTATACATAACACTCCATAATGAATATTATATCTTAACATGAAACATAGAAGTGAGATGCGATATCGCGTTTTAAGAAGCATTAGAACTCTGTTGCTACGATACGTAGACATCTGCAAACGCTATTTCCTAGCATGGAAGTGGTGCATTTACATGCATTCGAAGTGAATACGAGGTATACATGACACTTCCCAATGAATATTATACCTTATCATGAAACATAGAAGGGAGATGCGATATCGCGTTTTAGGAAGCATCGGAACTCTATTGCTGCGATACATAGACATCTGCAAACGCTATTTCCTAGCATGGAAGTGTCGCATTTACATTCTTTTGATGTGAATACGAGGTATACATGACACTCCACAATGAATATTATATCTTATCACGGAACATAGAAATGAAATGAGGCATCTCGTTTTAAGAAGCATTAGAACTCTATTGCTACGATACGTAGACATCTGCAAACGCTATCTCCTAGCATGGAAGTGTCGCATTTACATTCATTTGAAGTGAATACGAGGTATACATGACGCTTCGCAATGAATATTATACCTTATCATGAAACATAGAAGAGAGAAGCGATATCGCGTTTTAAGAAGCATTAGAACTCTATTGCTACGATACGTAGACATCTGCAAACGCTATTTCCTAGCATGGAAGTGTCGCATTTACATTCTTTTGAAGTGAATACGAGGTATACATGACACTTCGCAATGAATATTATATCTTATCATGAAACATAAAAGTGAGATGCGATATCGCGTTCTAAGAAGCATTAGATCTCTATTGCTACGATACGTAGACATCTGCAAAGGCTATTCCCTAGCATGGAAGGGTCGCATTTACATTCTTTTGAAGTGAGTACTAGGTATACATATCACTCCATAATGAATATTATATCTTATCATGAAACATAGCAGTGAGATGCGACATCTCGTTTTAAGAAGCATTATTACGCTATTGCTACGATACGTAGACATCTGCAAACGCTATTTCCTAGCATGGAAGTGTCGCATTTACATTCTTTTGATGTGAATACGAGGTATACATGACACTCCACAATGAATATTATATCTTCTCATGAAATATAGCAGTGAGATGCGATATCGCGTTTTAAGAAGCATTAGAACTTTATTGCTACGATACGTAGACATCTGCAAACGCTATTTCCTAGCATGGAAGTGTCGCATTTACATTCGTTTGAAGTGAATACGAGATATACATGACACATCGCAATGAATATTATATCTTCTCATGAAACATAGGAATGAGGTGCTATATCGCGTTTTGAGAAGCATTAGAACTCTATTGCTACGATACGTAGACATCTGCAAACGCTATTTCCTAGCATGGAAGTATCGCATTTACATTCATTTGAAGTGAATACGAGGTATACATGACACTTCGCAATGAATATTATACCTTATCACGAAACATAGAAGGGAGATGCGATATCGCGTTTTAGGAAGCATAGGAACTCTATTGCTGCGATACGTAGACATCTGCAAACGCTATTTCCTAGCATGGAAGTGTCCCATTTACATTCTTTTGATGTGAATACGGGATATACATGACACTTCGCAATGAATATTATATCTTATCATGAAACATAGGAATGAGGTGCTATATCGCGTTTTGGGAAGCATTACAACTCTATTGCTACGATACGTAGACATCTGCAAATGCTATTTCCTAGCATGGAAGTGTCGCATTTACATTCTTTTGAAGTGAATACGAGGTATGCATGACACATCGCAATGAATATTATATCTTATCATGAAACATAGGAATGAGATGCGATATCGCGTTTTAAGAAGCATTAGAACTCTATTGCTACGATACGTAGACATCTGCAAACGCTATTTCCTAGCATGGAAGTGTCGCATTTACATTCGTTTGAAGTGAATAAGAGGTATACATGACACTTCGCAATGATTATTATATCTTATCATGAAACATAGAGGTGAGATGCGATATCGCGTTCTAAGAAGCACTAGAACTCTATTGCTACGATACGTAGACATCTGCAAACGCTATTTCCTAGCATGGAAGTGTCGCATTTACATACGTTTGAAGTGAATACGAGATATACATGACACTTCGCAATGAATATTATATCTTATCATGAAACATAGGAATGAGGTGCGATATCGCGTTTCAAGAAGCATTAGAACTCTATTGCTACGATACGTAGACATCTGCAAACGCTATTTCCTAGCATGGAAGTGTCGCATTTACATTCGTTTGAAGTGAATACGAGATATACATGACACTTCGCAATGAATATTATATCTTATCATGAAACATAGGAATGAGGTGCTATATCGCGTTTTGAGAAGCATTAGAACTCTATTGCTACGATACGTAGACATCTGCAAACGCTATTTCCTAGCATGGAAGTGTCTTATTTACGTTCTTTAGAAAGTGAATACGAGGAATACACGACACTTCGCAATGAATATTGTATCTTATCATGGAACATAGAAGGGAGATGCGATATCGCGTTTTAGGAAGCATTGGAACTCTATTGCTGCGATACATAGAAGTCTGCAAACGCTATTTCCTAGCATGGATGTGTCGCATTTACATTCTTTTGATGTGAATACGAGGTATACAAGACACTCCACAATGAATATTATATCTTATCACGGAACATAGAAATGAAATGAGGCATCTCGTTTTAAGAAGCATTAGAACTCTATTGCTACGATACGTAGACATCTGCAAACGCTATTTCCTAGCATGGAAGTGTCGCATTTACATTCATTTGAAGTGAATACGAGGTATACATGACGCTTCGCAATGAATATTATACCTTATCATGAAACATAGAAGAGAGGTGCGATATCGCGTTTTAAGAAGCATTAGAACTCTATTGCTACGATACGTAGACATCTGCAAACGCTATTTCCTAGCATGGAAGTGTCGCATTTACATTCTTTTGAAGTGAATACGAGGTATACATGACACTTTGCAATGAATATTATATCTTATCGTGAAACATAAAAGTGAGATGCGATATCGCGTTCTAAGAAGCATTAGAACTCTATTGCTACGATACGTAGACATCTGCAAAGGCTATTCCCTAGCATGGAAGGGTCGCATTTACATTCTTTTGAAGTGAGTACTAGGTATACATTTCACTCCATAATGAATATTATATCTTATCATGAAACATAGCAGTGAGATGCGACATCTCGTTTTAAGAAGCATTATTACGCTATTGCTACGATACGTAGACATCTGCAAACGCTATTTCCTAGCATGGAAGTGTCGCATTTACATTCATTTGAAGTGAATACGAGGTATACATGACACTTCGCAATGAATATTATACCTTATCATGAAACATAGAAATGAGATGCGATACGGCGATTTATGAAACATTCGATGTCTATTACTTCGATACGTAGACATCTGCAAACGCTACTTCCTAGCAAGGAAGTGTCGCATTTACATTCTTTTGAGAGGAATACGAGGTATACGTGACACTTCGCAATGAATATTATATCTTATCACGAAACATAGAAATGAGATGCGATATCAAGATTTAAGAAGCATTAGAAATCTATTGCTTGGATACGTAGACATCTGCAAACGCTAATTCCTAGCAAGAAAGTGTCGCATTTACATTCTTTTGAAACGAATACGAGGTATACATAAGACTCCACAATGAATATTATATCTTATCAAGAAACATAGGAGTGAGATGCGATATGGCATTTTAAGAATCATTAGAACTCTGTTGTTTCGACACGTAGTCATCTGGAAACGCTATTTCCTAGCAAGGAAGTGTCGCATTTACATTCTTTTGAAGTGACTACGAGGTATACATAACACTCCATAATGAATATTATATCTTAACATGAAACATAGCAGTGAGATGCGATATCGCGTTTTAAGAAGCATTAGAACTCTATTGCTACGATACGTAGACATCTGCAAACGCTATTTCCTAGCATGGAAGTGTCGCATCTACATTCTTTTGAAGTGAATACGAGGTATACATGACAATTCGCAATGAATATTATACCTTATCATGAAACATAGAAGAGAGATGCGATATCGCGTTTTAGGAAGCATTAGAACTCTACTGCTACGATACGTAGACATCCGCAAAGGCTATTTCCTAGCATGGAAGGGTCGCATTTACATTCTTTTGAAGTGAGTACGAGGTATACATGACACTTCGCAATGAATATTATATCTGAACATGAAACATAGAAGTGAGATGCAACATCTCGTTTTAAGAAGCATTAGAACTCTATTGCTAGGATACGTAGACATCTGCAAACGCTATTTCCTAGCATGTAAGTGTCGCATTTACGTTCTTTTGATGTGAATACGAGGTATACATGACACTTCGCAATGAATATTATATCTTATCATGAAACATAGAAATGAGATGCGGCATCTCGTTTTAAGAAGCATTAGAACACTATTGTTACGACACGTAGACATCTGCAAACGCTATTTCCTAGCATGGAAGCGTCGCATTTACATTCTTGTCATGTGAATACGAAGTATACATGACACTTCGCAATGAATATTATATCTTATCATGAAACATAGATGTGAGATGCGATATCGCGTTCTAAGAAGCATTAGAACTCTATTGCTGCGATACGTAGACATCTGCAAATGCTATTTCCTAGCAAGGAAGTGTCGCACTTACATCCTTTTGAAGTGAATACGAAGTATACATAACACTTCGCACTGAATATTATATCTTATCATGAAACATAGAAGTGAGATGCGATATTGCGTTCTAAGAAGCATTAGAAATCTACTGCTACGATACGTAGACATCTGCAAACGCTATTTCCTAGCATGTAAGTGTCGCATTTACATTCTTTTGATGTGAATACGAGGTATACATGACACTTCGCAATGAATACTATATCTTATCGTGAAACATAGAAATGCGATGCGACATCTCGTTTTAAGATGTATTAGAACTCTATTATTTCCATACGTAGTCGTCTGGAAACGCAATTTCCTAGCAAGGAAGTGTCGCACTTACATCCTTTTGAAGTGAATACGAAGTATACATAACACTTCGCACTGAATGTTATATCTTATCATGAAACATAGGAGTGAGATGCGATATGGCATTTTAAGAATCATTAGAACTCTATTGTTTCGACACGTAGTCATCTGGAAACGCTATTTCCTAGCAAGGAAGTGTCGCATTTACATTCTTTTGAAGTGACTACGGGGTATACATAACACTCCATAATGAATATTATATCTTAACATGAAACATAGAAGTGAGATGCGATATCGCGTTTTAAGAAGCATTAGAACTCTATTGCTACGATACGTAGACATCTGCAAACGCTATTTCCTAGCATGGAAGTGTCGCATTTACATTCTTTTGAATTTATTACGCGGTATACATAACACTCTACAATGAATATTATATCTTACCACGAAACATAGATATGAAATGCGACATCTCGTTTTAAGAAGCATTAGAAATCTATTGCTGCGATACGTATACATCTGCAAACGGTATTTCCTAGCATGTAAGTGTCGCATTTACATTCCTTTGAAGTTAATACGAGGTATACATGACTCTTCGCAATGAGTATTATATCTTATCTCGAAACATAGATGTGAGATGCCATATCGCGATTTAAGAAGCACTAGAACTCTATTGCTACGATACGTAGACATCTGCAAACGCTATTTCCTAGCATGGAAGTGTAGCATTTACATTCATTTGAAGTGAATACGAGGTATACATAACAATTCGCAATGAATATTATATCTTATCTCGAAACATTGAAGTGAGATGCGATATCGCGATTTAAGGAGCGCTAGAACTCTATTGCTACGATGCGTAGACATCTGCAAATGTTATTTCCTAGCAAGGAAGTGTCGCATTTACATTATTTTGAAGTGAATACGAGGTATACATGACACTTCGCAATGAATATTATATCTTATCATGAAACATAGGAGTGAGATGCGATATCGCGTTTTAAGAAGCATTAGAACTCTATTGCTACGATACGTAGACATCCGCAAACGCTATTTCCTAGCATGGAAGTGTCGCATCTACATTCTTTTGAAGTGAATACGAAGTATACATGACAATTCGCAATGAATATTATAACTTAACATGAAACATAGAAGAGAGATGCGACATCTCGTTTTATAATGCATTAGAATTCTATTGCTGCGATACGTAGACATCTGCAAACGCTATTTCCTAGCATGTAAGTGTCGCATTTACATTCTTTTGAAGTGAATACGAGGTATACATGACACTTCGCAATGAATATTATATCTTATCTCGAAACATTGAAGTGAGGTGCGATATCGCGATTTAAGGAGCACTAGAACTCTATTGCTACGATGCGTAGACATCTGCAAATGTTATTTCCTAGCAAGGAAGTGTCGCATTTACATTATTTTGAAGTGAATACGAGGTATACATAACACTCCACAATGAATATTACATCTTATCACGAAACATAGAAATGAAATGCGACATCTCGTTTTAAGTAGCATTAGAACTCTATTGCAACGATACGTATAAATCTGCAAACGCTATTTCCTAGCATGGAAATGACGCACTTACATTCCATTAAAGCGAATACGAGGTATACATAACATTACACAATGCATATTATATCCTATTACGAAACATAGAAATGAAATACGACATCTCGTTTTAAGAAGCATTAGTACTCTATTGCTGTGATACGTAGACATCTGCAAACAATATTTCCTAGCATGTGAGTGTCGCATTTACATTCTTTTGAAGTGAGTACGAGGTATACATGACACTTCGCAATGAATATTATATCTTATCATGAAACATAGGTATGAGGTGCTATATCGCATTTTAAGAAGCATTAGAACCCTATTGCTACGATACGTAGACATCTGCAAACGCCACTTCCTAGCATGGAAGTGTCGCATTTACATTCTTTTGAAGTGAATACGAGGTATACATGACACTTCGCAAAGAATATTATATCTTATCATGAAACATGGAAGTGAGATGCGATATCGCGTTCTAAGAAGCATTAGAACTCTATTGCTACGATACGTAGACATCTGCAAAGGCTATTTCCTAGCATGGAAGGGTCGCATTTACATTCATTTGAAGTGAGTACGAGGTATACATAGCAATCCATAATGAATATTATATCTTATCATGAAATATAGCAGTGAGATGCGATATCGCGTTATAGGAAGTATTAGAACTCTATTGCTACGATACGTAGACATCTGCAAACGCTATTTCCTAGCATGGAAGTGTCGCATCTACATTCATTTGAAGTGAGTACGAGGTATACATAGCAATCCGCAATGAATATTATACCTTATCATGAAACATAGAAGAGAGTTGCGATATCGCGTCTTAGGAAGCATTAGAACTCTATTGCTACGATACGTAGACATCTGCAAACGCTACTTCCTAGCATGGAGGTGTCGCATTTACATTCTTTTGAAGTGAATACGAGGTATACATGACACTTCGCAATGAATATTATATCTTATCATGAAACATGGAAGTGAGGTGCGATATCGCGTTCTAAGAATCTTTAGAACTCTCTTGCTACGATACGTAGACATCTGCAAACCCTATTTCCTAGCAAGGAAGTGTCGCATTTACATTCATTTGAAGTGAATACGAGGTATACATGACACTTCGCAATGAATATTATATCTTATCATGAAACATAGGAGTGAGATGCGATATCGCGTTTTAAGAAGCATTAGAACTCTATTGCTACGATACGTAGACATCTGCAAACGCTATTTCCTAGCATGGAAGTGTCGCATCAACATTCTTTTGAAGTGAATACGAAGTATACATGACAATTCGCAATGAATATTATAACTTATCATGAAACATAGAAGAGAGATGCGACATCTCGTTTTATAATGCATTAGAATTCTATTGCTGCGATACGTAGACATCTGCAAACGCTATTTCCTAGCATGTAAGTGTCGCATTTACATTCTTTTGAAGTGAATACGAGGTATACATGACACTTCGCAATGAATATTATATCTTATCTCGAAACATTGAAGTGAGGTGCGATATCGCGATTTAAGGAGCACTAGAACTCTATTGCTACGATGCGTAGACATCTGCAAATGTTATTTCCTAGCAAGGAAGTGTCGCATTTACATTATTTTGAAGTGAATACGAGGTATACATAACACTCCACAATGAATATTACATCTTATCACGAAACATAGAAATGAAATGCGACATCTCGTTTTAAGTAGCATTAGAACTCTATTGCAACGATACGTATAAATCTGCAAACGCTATTTCCTAGCATGGAAATGACGCACTTACATTCCATTAAAGCGAATACGAGGTATACATAACATTACACAATGCATATTATATCCTATTACGAAACATAGAAATGAAATACGACATCTCGTTTTAAGAAGCATTAGTACTCTATTGCTGTGATACGTAGACATCTGCAAACAATATTTCCTAGCATGTGAGTGTCGCATTTACATTCTTTTGAAGTGAGTACGAGGTATACATGACACTTCGCAATGAATATTATATCTTATCATGAAACATAGGTATGAGGTGCTAAATCGCATTTTAAGAAGCATTAGAACCCTATTGCTACGATACGTAGACATCTGCAAACGCCACTTCCTAGCATGGAAGTGTCGCATTTACATTCTTTTGAAGTGAATACGAGGTATACATGACACTTCGCAAAGAATATTATATCTTATCATGAAACATGGAAGTGAGATGCGATATCGCGTTCTAAGAAGCATTAGAACTCTATTGCTACGATACGTAGACATCTGCAAAGGCTATTTCCTAGCATGGAAGGGTCGCATTTACATTCATTTGAAGTGAGTACGAGGTATACATAGCAATCCATAATGAATATTATATCTTATCATGAAATATAGCAGTGAGATGCGACATCTCGTTTTAAGAAGCATTAGAACTCTATTGCTAGGATACGTAGACACCTGCAAACGCTATTTCCTAGCATGGAAGTGTCGCATCTACATTCTTTTGAAGTGAATACGAGGTATACATGACACTTCGCAAAGAATATTATATCTTATCATGAAACATGGAAGTGAGATGCGATATCGCGTTCTAAGAAGCATTAGAACTCTATTGCTACGATACGTAGACATCTGCAAAGGCTATTTCCTAGCATGGAAGGGTCGCATTTACATTCTTTTGAAGTGAGTACGAGGTATACATAGCAATCCATAATGAATATTATATTTTATCATGAAATATAGCAGTGAGATGCGATATCGCGTTATAAGAAGTAATAGAACTCTATTGCTACGATACGTAGACATCTGCAAACGCTATTTCCTAGCATGGAAGTGTCGCATCTACATTCTTTTGAAGTGAATACGAGGTATATATGACAATTCGCAATGAATATTATACCTTATCATGAAACATAGAAGAGAGATGCGATATCGCGTCTTAGGAAGCATTAGAACTCTATTGCTACGATACGTAGACATCTGCAAACGCTACTTCCTAGCATGGAGGTGTCGCATTTACATTCTTTTGAAGTGAATACGAGGTATACATGACACTTCGCAATGAATATTATA
Organism: Xylocopa sonorina; assembly: GCF_050948175.1. Classification (NCBI taxonomy): domain Eukaryota; kingdom Metazoa; phylum Arthropoda; class Insecta; order Hymenoptera; family Apidae; genus Xylocopa; species Xylocopa sonorina. The sequence goes on from NW_027490308.1 coordinate 152,024, forward strand.
TCTTATCATGAAACATGGAAGTGAGGTGCGATATCGCGTTCTAAGAATCTTTAGAACTCTCTTGCTACGATACGTAGACATCTGCAAACCCTATTTCCTAGCAAGGAAGTGTCGCATTTACATTCATTTGAAGTGAATACGAGGTATACATGACACTTCGCAATGAATATTATATCTTATCATGAAACATAGGAGTGAGATGCGATATCGCGTTTTAAGAAGCATTAGAACTCTATTGCTACGATACGTAGACATCTGCAAACGCTATTTCCTAGCATGGAAGTGTCGCATCTACATTCTTTTGAAGTGAATACGAAGTATACATGACAATTCGCAATGAATATTATAACTTATCATGAAACATAGAAGAGAGATGCGACATCTCGTTTTATAATGCATTAGAATTCTATTGCTGCGATACGTAGACATCTGCAAACGCTATTTCCTAGCATGTAAGTGTCGCATTTACATTCTTTTGAAGTGAATACGAGGTATACATGACACTTCGCAATGAATATTATATCTTATCTCGAAACATTGAAGTGAGGTGCGATATCGCGATTTAAGGAGCACTAGAACTCTATTGCTACGATGCGTAGACATCTGCAAATGTTATTTCCTAGCAAGGAAGTGTCGCATTTACATTATTTTGAAGTGAATACGAGGTATACATAACACTCCACAATGAATATTACATCTTATCACGAAACATAGAAATGAAATGCGACATCTCGTTTTAAGTAGCATTAGAACTCTATTGCAACGATACGTATAAATCTGCAAACGCTATTTCCTAGCATGGAAATGACGCACTTACATTCCATTAAAGCGAATACGAGGTATACATAACATTACACAATGCATATTATATCCTATTACGAAACATAGAAATGAAATACGACATCTCGTTTTAAGAAGCATTAGTACTCTATTGCTGTGATACGTAGACATCTGCAAACAATATTTCCTAGCATGTGAGTGTCGCATTTACATTCTTTTGAAGTGAGTACGAGGTATACATGACACTTCGCAATGAATATTATATCTTATCATGAAACATAGGTATGAGGTGCTATATCGCATTTTAAGAAGCATTAGAACCCTATTGCTACGATACGTAGACATCTGCAAACGCCACTTCCTAGCATGGAAGTGTCGCATTTACATTCTTTTGAAGTGAATACGAGGTATACATGACACTTCGCAATGAATATTATATCTTATCATGAAACATAGAAGTGAGATGCGATATGGCATTTTAAGAATCATTAGAACTCTATTGTTTCGACACGTAGTCATCTGGTAACGCTATTTCCTAGCAAGGAAGTGTCGCATTCACATCCTTTTGAGGTGAATACGAGGTATACATGACACTTCGCAATGAATATTATATCTGAACATGAAACATAGAAATGAGATGCGACATCTCGTTTTAAGAAGCATTAGAACTCTATTGCTAGGATACGTAGGCACCTGCAAACGCTATTTCCTAGCATGTAAGTGTCGCATTTTCATTCTTTTGAAGTGAATACGAGGTATACATGACACTTCGCAAAGAATATTATATCTTATCATGAAACATGGAAGTGAGATGCGATATCGCGTTCTAAGAAGCATTAGAACTCTATTGCTACGATACGTAGACATCTGCAAAGGCTATTTCCTAGCATGGAAGGGTCGCATTTACATTCTTTTGAAGTGAATACGAGATATACATGACACTTCGCAATGGATACTATATCTTATCATGAAATATAGAAGTGAGATGCGATATCGCGTTTTAGGAAGCATTAGGAATCTATTGCTACGATGCGTAGACATCTGCAAATGTTATTTCCTAGCAAGGAAGTGTCGCATTTACATTCTTTTGAAGTGAATACGAGGTATACATAACACTCCACAATGAATATTGTATCTTATCACGAAACATAGAAATGAAATGCGACATCTAGTTCTAAGTAGCATTAAAACTCTACTGCTACGATACGTAGACATCTGCAAACGCTATTTCCTAGCATGGAAGTGTCGCACTTACATTCTTTTGAAGTGAATACGAGATATACATGACACTTCGCAATGAATATTATATGTTATCATGAAACATTGGAGTGAGATGCGATATCGCGTTTTAAGAAGCATTAGAACTCTATTGCTACGATACGTAGACATCTGCAAACCCTATTTCCTAGCAAGGAAGTGTCGCATTTACATTCATTTGAAGTGAATACGAGGTATACATAATACTCTACAATGAATATTATATCTTACCAAGAAACATAGAAATGAAATGCGACATCTCGATTTATAAAGCATTAGAATTCTATTGCTGCGATACGTAGACATCTGCAAACACTATTTCCTAGCATGTAAGTGTCGCATTTACATTCTTTTGAAGTGAATACGAGGTATACATTACACATCGCAATGATTATTATATCTTATCATGAAACATAGGTGTGAGATGCGATATCGCGTTTTAAGAAGCATTAGATCTCCCTTGCTACGATACGTAGACATCTGCAAACGCTATTTCCTAGCATGTAAGTGTCGCATTTACATTCTTTTGATGTGAATACGAGGTATACATGACACTTCGCAATGAATATTATATCTTATCATGAAACATGGAAATGCGATGCGACATCTCGTTTTAAGATGTATTAGAACTCTATTATTTCCATACGTAGTCGTCTGGAAACTTAATTTCCTAGCAAGGAAGTGTCGCACTTACATCCTTTTGAAGTGAATGCGAAGTATACATAACACTTCGCACTGAATATTATATCTTATCATGAAACATAGAAATGAGATGCGGCATCTCGTTTTAAGAAGCATTAGAACACTATTGTTACGACACGTAGACATCTGCAAACGCTATTTCCTAGCATGGAAGCGTCGCATTTACATTCTTCTCATGTGAATACGAAGTATACATTACACTTCGCAATGAATATTATATCTTATCATGAAACATAGATGTGAGATGCGATATCGCGTTTTAAGAAGCATTAGAACTCTATTGCTACGATACGTAGACATCTGCAAACGATATTTCCTAGCATGGAAGTGTCGCATTTACATTCTTTTGTAGTGAATACGAAGTATACATGACACTTCGCAATGAATATTATATCTTATCATGAAACATAGAAGTGAGATGCGATATCGCGTTTTAGGAAGCATTAGAACACTTTTGCTACGATATGTAGACATCTGCAAACGCTACTTCCTAGCATGGAAGTGTCGCATTTACATTCTTTTGAAGTGAATACGAGATATACATGACACTTCGCAATGAATATTATATCTTATCATGATACATAGGAATGAGGTGCTATATCGAGCTTTGAGAAGCATTAGAACTCTATTGCTAATATACGTAGACATCTGCAAACAATATTTCCTAGCAAGGAAATGTCGCACTTACATTCCATTGAAGTGTATACGAGGTATACATAACATTACACAATGAATATTATATCTTATTACGAAACATAGAAATGAAATACGACATCTCGTTTTAAGAAGCATTAGTACTCTATTGCTAATATACGTAGACATCTGCAAACAATATTTCCTAGCAAGGAAATGTCGCAATTACATTCCATTGAAGTGAATACGAGGTATACATAACATTACACAATGAGTATTATATCTTATTACGAAACATAGAAATGAGATGCGACATCTCGTATTAAGAAGCATTAGAACTCTATTGCTACGATACGTAGACATCTGCAAATGCTATTTCCTAGCATGTAAGTGTCGCATTTACATTCTTTTGAAGTGAATACGAGGTAATCATGACACTTCGCAATGACTATTATATCTTATCATGAAACATAGAAGTGAGATGCGATATCGCGTTCTAAGAAGCATTAGAAATTTATTGCTACGATACGTAGACATATGGAAACGCTATTCCCTAGCATGGAAGTGTCGCATTTACATTCTTTTGAAGTGAATGCGAGGTATACATAACACTCCACAATGAATATTGTATCTTATCACGAAACGTAGAAATGAAATGCGACATCTAGTTTTAAGTAGCATTAAAACTCTACTGCTAGGATACGTAGACATCTGCAAACGCTATTTCCTAGCATGGAAGTGTCGCATTTACATTCTTTTGAAGTGAATACGAGATATACATGACACTTCGCAATGAATATTATATGTTATCATGAAACATTGGAGTGAGATGCGATATCGCGTTTTAAGAAGCATTAGAACTCTATTGCTACGATACCTAGACATCTGCAAACGCTATTTCCTAGCATGGATGTGTCGCATTTACATTCTTTTGAAGTGAATACGATGTGTACATAACACTTCGCAATGAATATTTTATCTTATCATGAAACATAGAAGTGAGATGCGATATCGCGTTTTAAGAAGCATTAGAACTCTATTGCTACGATACGTAGACATCTGCAAACGCTATTTCCTAGCATGGAAGTGTCGCATTTACATTCTTTTGTAGTGAATACGAAGTATACATGACACTTCGCAATGAATATTATATCTTATCATGAAACATAGAAGTGAGATGCGATATCGCGTTTTAGGAAGCATTAGATATCTTTTGCTACGATATGTAGACATCTGCAAACGCTACTTCCTAGCATGGAAGTGTCGCATTTACATTCTTTTGAAGTGAATACGAGATATACGTGACACTTCGCAATGAATATTATATCTGAACATGAAACATAGAAGTGAGATGCAACATCTCGTTTTAAGAAGCATTATAACTCTATTGCTACGATACGTAGGCATCTGCAAACGCTATTTCCTAGCATGAAAGTGTCGCATTTACATTCTTTTGAAGATAATACGAGGAATACATAACATTCCGCAATGAATATTATATCTTATTACGAAACATAGAATTGAAATACGACTTCTCGTTTTAAGAAGCATTAGAACTCTATTGCTACGTTACGTAGACATCTGCAAACGCTATTTCCTAGCATGGAAGTGTCGCATCTACATTCTTTTGAAGTGAATACGAGGTATACATGACAATTCGCAATGAATATTATACCTCATCATGAAACATAGAAGTGAGATGCGATATCGCGTTCTAAGAAGCATTAGAACTCTATTGCTACGATACGTAGACATCTGCAAACACTGCTTCCTAGCATGGAAGTGTCGCATATACATTTTTTTGAAGTGAATACGAAATATACATGACACTTCGCAATGAATATTATATCTTATCATGAAACATAGAAGTGAGATGCGATATCGCGTTCTAAGAAGCATTAGAACCCTATTGCTACGGTACGTAGACATCTGCAAACAATATTTCCTAGCATGGAAGTGTCGCATTTACATTCTTTTGAAGTGAGTACGAGGTATACATGACACTTCGCAATGAATATTATACCTTATCATGAAACATAGAAGAGATATGCGATATCGCGTTTTAGTAAGCATTAGAACTCTATTGCTGCGATACGTAGACATCTGCAAACGCTATTTCCTAGCATTACACTTACAATCCACTTACATTCCACTGAAGTGAATACGAGGTATACATAACACTCCACAATGAATATTATATCTTATCACGAAACATAGAAATGAAATGCGGCATCTCGTTTTAAGACGCATTAGGACTCTATTGCTACGATACGTAGACATCTGCAAACGCTATTTCCTAGCATGGAAGTGTCATATTAACATTCTATTGAAGTGAATACGAGGTATACATGACACTTCGCAATGAATATTATATCTTATCATGAAACATAGAAGTGAGATGCGATATCGCGTTCTAAGAAGCATTAGAACTCTATTGCTACGATACGTAGACATCTGCAAACGCTATTTCCTAGCATGGAAGTGTCTTATTTACATTCTTTTAAAGTGAGTACGAGGTATACATGACACTTCGCAATGAATATTATACCTTATCATGAACCACAGAGGAGAGATGCGATATCGCGTTTTAGTAAGCATTAGAACTCTATTGCTGCGATACGTAGACATCTGCAAACGCTATTTCCTAGCATGGAAGTGTCGCATTTACATTCCTTTGAAGTGAATACGAGATATAAATGACACTTCGCAATGAATATTATATCTTATCATGAAACATAGAAATGAGGTGCTATATCGCGTTTTGAGAAGCATTAGAACTCTATTGCTAATATACGTAGATATCTGCAAACTCTATTTCCTAGCAAGGAAATTTCGCACTTACATTCCACTGAAGTGAATACGAGGTATACGTAACATTACACAATGAATATTATATCTTATTACGAAACATAGAAATGAAATGCGGCATCTCGTTTGAAGACGCATTAGGACTCTATTGCTACGATACGTAGACATCTGCAAACGCTATTTCCTAGCATGGAAGGGTCGCATTTACACTCTTTTGAAGTGAGTACGAGGCATACATAACACTCCATAATGAATATTATATCTTTTCATGAAACATAGCGGTACGATGCGATATCGCGTTTTAAGGAGCATTAGAAATCTATTGCTACGATACGTAGACATCTGCAAACGCTATTTCCTAGCATGGAAGTGTCGCATTTACATTCGTTTGAAGTGAATACGAGATATACATGACACTTCGCAATGAATATTATATCTTATCATAAAACATAGGAATGAGGTGCTATATCGCGTTTTGAGAAGCATTAGAACTCCATTGCTACGATACGTAGACATCTGCAAACGCTATTTCCTAGCATGGAAGTCTCGCATTTACATTTTGTTTGAAGTGAATACGAGACATACATGACACTTCGCAATGAATATTATATCTTATCATGAAACATAGGAATGAGGTGCTATATCGTGTTTTGGGAAGCATTAGAACTCTATTGCTAATATACGTAGACATCTGCAAACTCTATTTCCTAGCAAGGAAATTTCGCACTTACATTCCACTGAAGTGAATACGAGGTATACATAACATTACACAATGAATATTATATCTAATTACGAAACATAGAAATGAAATACGACATCTCGTTTTAAGAAGCATTAGTACTCTATTGCTGTGATACGTAGACATCTGCAAACAATATTTCCTAGCAAGGAAGTGTCGCATTTACATTCTTGTGAAGTGAAATCGAGGTATACATGACACTTCGCAATGAATATTATATCTTGTCATGATACATAGATGTGAGATGCGATATCGCGTTTTAAGAAGCATTAGAACCCTATTGCTACGATACGTAGACATCTGCAAACGCTACTTCCTAGCATGGAAGTGTCGCATTTACATTCATTTGAAGTGAATACGAGGTATACATGACACTTCACAATGAATATTATATCTTATCACGGAACATAGAAATGAAATGAGGCATCTCGTTTCAAGAAGCATTAGAACTCTATTGCTACGACACGTAGACATCTGCAAACGCTATTTCCTAGCATGGAAGTGTCATATTTACATTCTTTTGAAGTGAATACGAGGTATACATGACACATCGCAATGAATATTATATCTTCTCATGAAACATAGCAGTGAGTTGCGATATCGCGTTTTAAGAAGCATTGGAACTCTATTGCTACGATACGTAGACATTTGCAAAGGCTATTCACTAGCATGGAAGGGTCGCATTTCCATTCTTTTGAAGTGAGTACGAGGTATACATATCACTCCATAATGAATATTATATCTTATCATGAAACATAGCAGTGAGATCCGATATCGCGTTTTAAGAAGCATTAGAACTCTAATGCTGCGATACGTAGACATCTGCAAACGCCATTTCCTAGCATGGAAGTGTCGCATTTACATTCTTTCATGTGAATACGAGATATACATGACACTTCGCAATGAATATTATATCTTATCATGAAACATAGGAATGTGGTGCTATATTGCGTTTTGAGATGCATTAGAACTCTATTGCCTATATACGTAGACATCTGCAAACTCTATTTCCTAGCAAGGAAATTTCGCACTTACATTCCACTGAAGTGAATACGAGGTATACATAACATTACACATTGAATATTATATCTTGTTACGAAACATAGAAATGAAATACGACATCTCGTTTTAAGAAGCATTAGTACTCTATTTCTGTGATACGTAGACATCTGCAAACAATATTTCCTAGCAAGGAAGTGTCGCATTTACATTCTCGTGAAGTGAAATCGAGGTATACATGACACTTCGCAATGAATATTATATCTTATCATGAAACATAGAAGTGAGATGCGATATGGCATTTTAAGAAGCATTAGAACCCTATTGCTACGATACGTAGACATCTGCAAACGCCACATCCTAGCATGGAAGTGTCGCATTTACATTCTTTTGAAGTGAATACGAGGTATACATGACACTTCGCAATGAATATTATATCTTATCATGAAACATAGAAGTGAGATGCGATATGGCATTTTAAGAATCATTAGAACTCTATTGTTTCGACACGTAGTCATCTGGTAACGCTATTTCCTAGCAAGGAAGTGTCGCATTAACATCCTTTTGAGGTGAATACGAGGTATACATGACACTTCGCAATGAATATTATATCTGAACATGAAACATAGGAATGAGATGCGACATCTCGTTTTAAGAAGCATTAGAACTCTATTGCTAGGATACGTAGACACCTGCAAACGCTATTTCCTAGCATGTAAGTGTCGCATTTACATTCTTTTGAAGTGAATACGAGGTATACATGACACTTCGCAAAGAATATTATATCTTATCATGAAACATGGAAGTGAGATGCGATATCGCGTTCTAGGGAGCATTAGAACTCTATTGCTACGATACGTAGACATCTGCAAAGGCTATTTCCTAGCATGGAAGGGTCGCATTTACATTCTTTTGAAGTGAGTACGAGGTATACATAACAATCCATAATGAATATTATATCTTATCATGAAATATAGCAGTGAGATGCGATATCGCGTTATAAGAAGTATTAGAACTCTATTGCTACGATACGTAGACATCTGCAAACGCTATTTCCTAGCATGGAAGTGTCGCATCTACATTCTTTTGAAGTGAATACGAAGTATACATGACAATTCGCAATGAATATTATACCTTATCATGAAACATAGAAGAGGGATGCGATATCGCGTCTTAGGAAGCATTAGAACTCTATTGCTGCGATACGTAGACATCTGCAAACGCTACTTCCTAGCATGGAGGTGTCGCATTTACATTCTTTTGAAGTGAATACGAGGTATACATGACACAGTGCAATGATTATTATATCTTATCATGAAACATAGGTGTGAGATGCGATATCGCGATTTAAGAAGCATTAGATCTCCCTTGCTACGATACGTAGACATCTGCAAACGCTATTTCCTAGCATGTAAGTGTCGCATTGACATTCTTTTAATGTGAATACGAGGTATACATGACACTTCGCAATGAATATTATATCTTATCATGAAACATAGAAATGCGATGCGACATCTCGTTTTAAGATGTATTAGAACTCTATTATTTCCATACGTAGTTGTCTGGAAACGCAATTTCCTAGGAAGGAAGTGTCGCACTTACATCCTTTTGAAGTGAATACGAAGTATACATAACACTTCGCACTGAATATTATATCTTATCATGAAACATAGAAATGAGATGCGGCATCTCGTTTTAAGAAGCATTAGAACTCTATTGCTGCGATACGTAGACATCTGCAAATGCTATTTCCTAGCATGTAAGTGTCGCATTTACATTCTTTTGAAGTGAATACGAGGTATACATGACACTTCGCAATGAATATTATATCTTGCCATGAAACATAGAAGTGAGATGCGATATCGCGTTCTAAGAAGCATTAGAACTATATTGCTACGATACGTAGACATCTGCAAACGCTATTTCCTAGCATGGAAGTGACTTATTTACGTTCTTTTGAAGTGAATACGAGGTATACATGACACTTCGCAATGAATATTATATCTTATCATGAAACATAGAAGTGAGATGCGATATCGCGTTCTAAGAAGCTTTAGAAATCTATTGCTACGATACGTAGACATATGGAAACGTTATTCCCTAGCATGGAAGTGTCGCATTTACATTCTTTTGAAGTGAATACGAGATATACATGACACTTCGCAATGAATATTATATGTTATCATGAAACATTGGAGTGAGATGCGATATCGCGTTTTAAGAAGCATTACAACTCTATTGCTACGATACCTAGACATCTGCAAACGCTATTTCCTAGCATGGATGTGTCGCATTTACATTCTTTTGAAGTGAATACGAAGTGTACATAACACTTCGGAATGAATATTTTATCTTATCATGAAACATAGAAGTGAGATGCGATGTCGCGTTTTAAGAAGCATTAGAAATCTATTGCTACGATACGTAGACATCTGCAAACGATATTTCCTAGCATGGAAGTGTCGCATTTACATTCTTTTGAAGTGAATGCGAGGTATACATAACACTCCACAATGAATATTGTATCTTATCACGAAACATAGAAATGAAATGCGACATCTAGTTTTAAGTAGCATTAAAACTCTACTGCTAGGATACGTAGACATCTGCAAACGCTATTTCCTAGCATGGAAGTGTCGCATTTACATTCTTTTGAAGTGAATACGAGATATACATGACACTTCGCAATGAATATTATATGTTATCATGAAACATTGGAGTGAGATGCGATATGGCATTTTAAGAATCATTAGAACTCTATTGTTTCGACACGTAGTCATCTGGAAACGCTATTTCTTAGCAAGGAAGTGTCGCATTTACATTCTTTTGAAGTGACTACGGGGTATACATAACACTCCATAATGAATATTATATCTTAACATGAAACATAGCAGTGAGATGCGATATCGCGTTTTAAGAAGCATTAGATATCTATTGCTACGATACGTAGACATCTGCAAACCCTATTTCCTAGCAAGGAAGTGTCGCATTTACATTCATTTGAAGTGAATACGAGGTATACATAATACTCTACAATGAATATTATATCTTACCAAGAAACATAGAAATGAAATGCGACATCTCGTTTTATAAAGCATTAGAATTCTATTGCTGCGATACGTAGACATCTGCAAACGCTATTTCCTAGCATGTTAGTGTCGCATTTACATTCTTTTGAAGTGTATACGAGGTATACATGACACATCGCAATGATTATTATATCTTATCATGAAACATAGAAATGCGATGCGACATCTCGTTTTAAGATGTATTAGATCTCTATTATTTCCATACGTAGTCGTCTGGAAACGCAATTTCCTAGCAAGGAAGTGTCGCACTTACATCCTTTTGAAGTGAATACGAAGTATACATAACACTTCGCACTGAATATTATATCTTATCATGAAACATAGAAATGGGATGCGGCATCTCGTTTTAAGAAGCATTAGAACACTATTGTTACGACACGTAGACATCTGCAAACGCTATTTCCTAGCATGGAAGCTTCGCATTTACATTCTTGTCATGTGAATACGAAGTATACATGACACTTCGCAATGAATATTATATCTTATCATGAAACATAGAAGTGAGATGCGATATCGCGTTCTAAGAAGCATTAGAACTCTATTGCTACGATACGTAGACATCTGCAAACGCTATTTCCTAGCATGGAAGTGACTTATTTACGTTCTTTTGAAGTGAATACGAGGTATACATGACACTTCGCAATGAATATTATATCTTATCATGAAACATAGAAGTGAGATGCGATATCGCGTTCTAAGGAGCATTAGAAATCTATTGCTACGATACGTAGACATATGGAAACGTTATTCCCTAGCATGGAAGTGTCGCATTTACATTCTTTTGAAGTGAATACGAGATACACATGACACTTCCCAATGAATATTATATGTTATCATGAAACATTGGAGTGAGATGCGATATCGCGTTTTAAGAAGCATTAGAACTCTATTGCTACGATACCTAGACATCTGCAAACGCTATTTCCTAGCATGGATGTGTCGCACTTATATTCTTTTGAAGTGAATACGATGTGTACATAACACTTCGCAATGAATATTTTATCTTATCATGAAACATAGAAGTGAGATGCGATATCGCGTTTTAAGAAGCATTAGAAATCTATTGCTACGATACGTAGACATCTGCAAACGCTATTTCCTAGCATGGAAGTGTCGCATTTACATTCTTTTGTAGTGAATACGAAGTATACATGACACTTCGCAATGAATATTATATCTTATCATGAAACATAGAAGTGAGATTCGATATCGCGTTTTAGGAAGCATTAGAACTCTATTGCTACGATATGTAGACATCTGCAAACGCTACTTCCTAGCATGGAAGGGTCGCATTTACATTCTTTTGTAGTGAATACGAGGTATACATAACACTCCATAATGAATATTATATCTTATCATGAAACATAGAAATGAAATACGACTTCTCATTTTAAGAAGCATTAGAACTCTATTGCTACGATACGTAGACATCTGCAAACGCTATTTCCTAGCATGGAAGTGCCGCATTTACATTCTTTTGAAGATAATACGAGGTATACATAACATTCCGCAATGAATATTATATCTTATTACGAAGCATAGAAATGAAATACGACTTCTCGTTTTAAGAAGCATTAGAAATCTATTGCTACGATACGTAAACATATGGAAACGCTATTCCCTAGCATGGAAGTGTCGCATTTACATTCTTTTGAAGTGAATACGAGATATACATGACACTTCGCAATGGATACTATATCTTATCATGAAATATAGAAGTGAGATGCGATATCGCGTTTTAAGAAGCATTAGAACTCTATTGCTACGACACCTAGACATCTGCAAACGCTATTTCCTAGCATGGATGTGTCGCATTTACATTCTTTTGAAGTGAATACGATGTGTACATAACACTTCGTAATGAATATTTTATCTTATCATGAAACATAGAAGTGAGATGCGATATCGCGTTTTAAGAAGCATTAGAAATCTATTGCTACGATACGTAGACATCTGCAAACGCTATTTCCTAGCATGGAAGTGTCGCATTTACATTCTTTTGTAGTGAATACGAAGTATACATGACACTTCGCAATGAATATTATATCTTATCATGAAACATAGAAGTGAGATTCGATATCGCGTTTTAGGAAGCATTAGAACTCTATTGCTACGATATGTAGACATCTGCAAACGCTACTTCCTAGCATGGAAGGGTCGCATTTACATTCTTTTGTAGTGAATACGAGGTATACATAACACTCCATAATGAATATTATATCTTATCACGAAACATAGAAATGAGATGCGACATCTCGTATTGAGAAGCATTAGAACTCTATTGCTACGATACGTAGACATCTGCAAACGCTATTTCCTAGCATGGGAGTGTCGCATTTACATTCTTCTGATGTGAATACGAGATATACATGACACTTCGCAATGAATATTATATCTTATCATGAAACATAGAAATGAGATGCGATATCGCTATTTAAGAAACAATAGAACTCTATTGCTTCGATACGTAGACATCTGGGAACGCTATTTCCATGAAAGGAAGTGGCGCATTTACAATCATTTGAAGTGAATACGAGGTATACATAACACTCTACCATGTATATTATATCTTATCACGAAACATAGAAATGAAATGTGACATCTCGTTTTAAGAAGCATTAGAACTCTATTGCTACGATACGTGGACATCTGCAAACGCTATATCCTAGCATGTAAGTGTCGCATTTACATTCTTTTGAAGTGAATACGAGGTATACATGACACATCGCAATGATTATTATATCTTATCATGAAACATAGATGTGAGATGCGATATCGCGATTTAAGAAGCACTAGAACTCCATTGTTGCGATACGTAGACATCTGCAAGTGCTATTTCCTAGCATGTAAGTGTCGCATTTACATTCTTTTGAAGTGAATACGAGGTATACATGACACTTCGCAATGAATAATATATCTTATCATGAAACATAGGTGTTAGATGCGATATCGCGTTTTAAGAAGCACTAGATCTCCCTTGCTACGATACGTAGACATCTGCAAACGTTATTTCCTAGCATGTAAGTGTCGCATTGACATTCTTTTGATGTGAATACGAGGTATACATGACACTTCGCAATGAATATTATATCTTATCATGAAACATAGAAATGCGATGCGACATCTCGTTTTAAGATGTATTAGAACTCTATTATTTCCATACGTAGTCGTCTGGAAACGCAATTTCCTAGCAAGGAAGTGTCGCACTTACATCCTTTTGAAGTGAATACGAAGTATACATAACACTTCGCACTGAATATTATATCTTATCATGAAACATAGAAATGAGATGCGGCATCTCGTTTTAAGAAGCATTAGAACACTATTGTTACGACACGTAGACATCTGCAAACGCTATTTCCTAGCATGGAAGCGTCGCATTTACATTCCTGTCATGTGAATACGAAGTATACATGACACTTCGCAATGAATATTATATCTTATCATGAAACATAGATGTGAGATTCGATATCGCGTTCTAAGAAGCATTAGAACTCCATTGCTGCGATACGTAGACATCTGCAAATGCTATTTCCTAGCATGTAAGTGTCGCATTTACATTCTTTTGAAGTGAATACGAGGTATACATGACACTTCGCAATGAATATTATATCTTATCATGAAATACAGAAGTGAGATGCGATATCGCGTTTTAAGAAGCATTAGAACTCTATTGCTACGATACCTAGACATCTGCAAACGCTATTTCCTAGCATGGATGTGTCGCATTTACATTCTTTTGAAGTGAATACGATGTGTACATAACACTTCGTAATGAATATTTTATCTTATCATGAAGCATAGAAGCGAGATGCGATATCGCGTTTTAAGAAGCATTAGAACTCTATTGCTACGATATGTAGATATCTGCAAACGCTATTTCCTAGCATGCAAGTGTCGCATTTACATCCTTTTGAAGTGAATACGAAGTATACATAACACTTCGCACTGAATATTATATCTTATCATGAAACATAGAAATGAGATGCGGCATCTCGTTTTAAGAAGCATTAGAACTCTATTGCTGCGATACGTAGACATCTGCAAATGCTATTTCCTAGCTTGTAAGTGTCGCATTTACATTCTTTTGAAGTGAATACGAGGTATACATAACACTTCGCAATGAATATTATATCTTACCATGAAACATAGAAGTGAGATGCGATATCGCGTTCTAAGAAGCATTAGAACTCTATTGCTACGATACGTAGACATCTGCAAACGCTATTTCCTAGCATGGAAGTGACTTATTTACGTTCTTTTGAAGTGAATACGAGGTATACATGACACTTCGCAATGAATATTATATCTTATCATGAAACATAGAAGTGAGATTCGATATCGCGTTCTAAGAAGCATTAGAAATCTATTGCTACGATACGTAGACATATGGAAACGTTATTCCCTAGCATGGAAGTGTCGCATTTACATTCTTTTGAAGTGAATACGAGATATACATGACACTTCGCAATGAATATTATATGTTATCATGAAACATTGGTGTGAGATGCGATATCGCGTTTTAAGAAGCATTAGAACTCTATTGCTACGATACCTAGACATCTGCAAGCGCTATTTCCTAGCATGGATGTGTCGCATTTACATTCTTTTGAAGTGAATACGATGTGTACATAACACTTCGCAATGAATATTTTATCTTATCATGAAACATAGAAGTGAGATTCGATATCGCGTTCTAAGAAGCATTAGTACTCTATTGCTGTGATGCGTAGACATCTGCAAAGGCTATTTCCAAGCATGGAAAGGTCGCATTTACATTCTTTTGTAGTGAATACGAGGTATACATAACACTCCATAATGAATATTATATCTTATCATGAAACATAGAAATGAAATACGACTTCTCATTTTAAGAAGCTTTAGAACTCTATTGCTACGATACGTAGACATCTGCAAACGCTATTTCCTAGCATGGAAGTGCCGCATTTACATTCTTTTCAAGATAATACGAGGTATACATAACATTCCGCAATGAATATTATATCTTATTACGAAGCATAGAAATGAGATGCGACATCTCGTATTAAGAAGCATTAGAACTCTATTGCTACGATACGTAGACATCTGCAAACGCTATTTCCTAGCATGGAAGTGTCGCATTTACATTCTTCTGATGTGAATACGAGATATACATGACACTTCGCAATGAATATTATATCTTATCATGAAACATAGAAATGGGATGCGATATCGCTATTTAAGAAACATTAGAACTCTATTGCTTCGATACGTAGACATCTGGGAACGCTATTTCCTTGAAAGGAAGTGGCGCATTTACAATCATTTGAAGTGAATACGAGGTATACATAACACTCTACAATGAATATTATATCTTACCACGAAATATAGATATGAAAGGCGACATCTCGTTTTAAGAAGCATTAGAACTCTATTGCTGCGATACGTATACATCTGCAAACGGTATTTCCTAGCATGTAACTGTCGCATTTACATTCCTTTGAAGTTTATACGAGGTATACATGACTCTTCGCAATGAATATTATATCTTATCTCGAAACATAGATGTGAGATGCGATATCGCGATATAAGAAGCACTAGATCTCTATTGCTACGATGCGTAGACATCTGCAAATGTTATTTCCTAGCAAGGAAGTGTCGCATTTACATTCTTCTGACGTGAATACGAGGTAAACATAACACTCCACAATGAAAATTACACCATATTACGAAATATAGAAATGAAATGCGACTTCTCATTTTAAGAAGCATTAGAACTCTATTGCTACGATACGTAGACATCTGCAAACCCTATTTCCTAGCATGGAAGTGTCGCATTTTCATTCATTTGAAGTATATGCGTGGTATACATGACACTTCGCATTGAATATTATGTCTTATTAGGAAACATAGGAATGAGATGCGATATCGCGTTTTAGGAAGCGTTAGGACTCTATTGCTACGATACGTAGACACCTGCAAACGCTATTTCCTAGCAAGGAAGTGTCGCATTTACATTCTTTTGAAGTGAATACGAGGTATACATGACACTTCGCAATGAATATTATATCTTATCATGAAACGTAGGAGTGAGATGCGATATGGCATTTTAAGAATCATTAGAACTCTGTTGTTTCGACACGTAGTCAACTGAAAACGCTATTTCCTAGCAAGGAAGTGTCGCATTTACATTCTTTTGAAGTGACTACAAGGTATGCATAACACTCCATAATGAATATTATATCTTAGCATGAAACATAGCAGTGAGATGCGATATCGCGTTTTAAGAAGTATTAGAACTCTATTGCTACGATACGTAGACATCTGCAAACGCTATTTCCTAGCATGGAAGTGTCGCATCTACATTCTTTTGAAGTGAATACGAGGTATACATGACAATTCGCAATGAATATTATACCTTATCATGAAACATAGAAGAGAGATGCGATATCGCGTTTTAGGAAGCATTAGAACTCTACTGCTGCGATACGTAGACATCTGCAAAGGCTATTTCCTAGCAAGGAAGTGTCGCATTTACATTCATTTGAAGTGAATACGAGGTATACATAATACTCTACAATGAATATTATATCTTACCAAGAAACATAGAAATGAAATGCGACATCTCGTTTTATAATGCATTAGAATTCTATTGCTGCGATACGTAGACATCTGCAAACGCTATTTCCTAGCATGTAAGTATCGCATTTACATTCTTTTGAAGTGAATACGAGGTATACATGACACATCGCAATGATTATTATATCTTATCATGAAACATAGGTGTGAGATACGATATCGCGTTCTAAGAAGCATTAGAACTCTATTGCTGCGATACGTAGACATCTGCAAATGCTATTTCCTAGCAAGGAAGTGTCGCACTTACATCCTTTTGAAGTGAATACGAAGTATACATAACACTTCGCACTGAATATTATATCTTATCATGAAACATAGAAGTGAGATGCGATATTGCGTTCTAAGAAGCATTAGAAATCTATTGCTACGATACGTAGACATCTGCAAACGCTATTTCCTAGCATGTAAGTGTCGCATTTACATTCTTTTGATGTGAATACGAGGTATACATGACACTTCGCAATGAATATTATATCTTATCATGAAACATAGAAATGCGATGCGACATCTCGTTTTAAGATGTATTAGAACTCTATTATTTCCATACGTAGTCGTCTGGAAACGCAATTTCCTAGCAAGGAAGTGTCGCACTTACATCCTTTTGTAGTGAATGCGAAGTATACATAACACTTCGCACTGAATGTTATATCTTATCATGAAACATGGAAATGAGATGCGGCATCTCGTTTTAAGAAGCATTAGAACACTATTGTTACGACACGTAGTCATCTGCAAACGCTATTTCCTAGCATGGAAGTGTCGCATTTACATTCTTTTGAAGTGAATACGAGGTACACATGACACTTCGCAATGAATATTATATCTTATCATGAAACGTAGGAGTGAGATGCGATATGGCATTTTAAGAATCATTAGAACTCTATTGTTTCGACACGTAGTCATCTGGAAACGCTATTTCCTAGCAAGGAAGTGTCGCATTTACATTCTTTTGAAGTGACTATGGGGTATACATAACACTCCATAATGAATATTATATCTTAACATGAAACATAGCAGTGAGATGCGATATCGCGTTTTAAGAAGCATTAGAACTCTATTGCTACGATACGTAGACATCTGCAAACAATATTTCCTAGCAAGGAAGTGTCGCATTTACATTCTTTTGAAGTGAATACGAGGTATACATAACATTCCGCAATGAATATTATATCTTATTACGAAACATAGAAATGAGATGCGACATCTCGTATTAAGAAGCATTAGAACTCTATTGCTACGATACGTAGGCATCTGCAAACGCTATTTCCTAGCATGGAAGTGTCGCATTTACATTCTTCTGATGTGAATAAGAGATATACATGACACTTCGCAATGAATATTATATCTCATAATGAAACATAGAAATGGGATGCGACATCGCTATTTAAGAAACATTAGAACTCTATTGCTTCGATACGTAGACATCTGGGAACGCTATTTCCTTGAAAGGAAGTGGCGCATTTACATTCATTTGAAGTGAATACGAGGTATACATAACACTCTACCATGTATATTATATCTTATCACGAAACAGAAATGAAATGTGACATCTCGTTTTAAGAAGCATTAGAACTCTATTGCTACAATACGTGGACATCTGCAAACGCTATTTCCTAGCATGTAAGTGTCGCATTTACGTTCTTTTGAAGTGAATACGAGGTATACATGACACATCGCAATGATTATTATATCTTACCACGAAACATAGATATGAAATGCGACATCTCGTTTTAAGAAGCATTAGAACTCTATTGCTGCGATACGTATACATCTGCAAACGGTATTTCCTAGCATGTAAGTGTCGCATTTACATTCTTTTGAAGTGAATACGAGGTATACATGACACATCGCAATGATTATTATATCTTATCATGAGACATAGGTGTGAGATACGATATCGCGTTTTAAGAAGCATTAGATCTCTATGGCTACGATACGTAGACATCTGCAAACGCTATTTCCTAGCATGGAAGTGTCGCATTTACATTCTTTTGAATTTATTACGCGGTATACATAACACTCTACAATGAATATTATATCTTACCACGAAACATAGATATGAAATGCGACATCTCGTTTTAAGAAGCATTAGAACTCTATTGCTGCGATACGTATACATCTGCAAACGGTATTTCCTAGCATGTAAGTGTCGCATTTACATTCCTTTGAAGATAATACGAGGTATACATGACTCTTCGCAATGAATATTACATCTTATCTCGAAACATAGATGTGAGATGCGATATCGCGTTTTAAGAAGCATTAGAACTCTATTGCTACGATACGTAGACATCTGCAAACGCTATTTCCTAGCATGGAAGTGTCGCATTTACATTCTTTTGAAGTGAATACGAGGTATATATGACACTTCGCAATGAATATTATATCTTATCATGAAACATAGGAGTGAGATGCGATATGGCATTTTAAGAATCATTAGAACTCTATTGTTTCGACACGTAGTCATCTGGAAACTCTATTTCCTAGCAAGGAAGTGTCGCATTTACATTCTTTTGAAGCGAATACGAGGTATACATAACATTCCGCAATGAACATTATATCTTATCACGAAACATAGAAATGAGATGCGACATCTCGTATTAGGAAGCATTAGAACTCTATTGCTACGATACCTAGACATCTGCAAACGCTATTTCCTAGCATGGAAGTGTCGCATTTACATTCTTCTGATGTGAATACGAGATATACATGACACTTCGCAATGAATATTATATCTTATCATGAAACATAGAAATGGGATGCGATATCGCTATTTAAGAAACATAAGAACTCTATTGCTTCGATACGTAGACATCTGGGAACGCTATTTCCTTGAAAGGAAGTGGCGCATTTACATTCTTTTGAAGTGAATACGAGGTATATATGACACTACACAATGAATATTATATCTTATCATGAAACATATGAGTGAGATGCGATATGGCATTTTAAGAATGATTAGAAGTCTATTGTTTCGACACGTAGTCATCTGGAAACTCTATTTCCTAGCAAGGAAGTGTCGCATTTACATTCTTTTGAAGTGACTACGGGGTATACATAACACTCCATAATGAATATTATATCTTAACATGAAACATAGCAGTGAGATGCGATATCGCGTTTTAAGAAGCATTAGAACTCTATTGCTACGATACGTAGACATCTGCAAACGCTATTTCCTAGCATGGAAGTGTCGCATCTACATTCTTTTGAAGTCAATACGAGGTATACATGACAATTCGCAATGAATATTATACCTTATCATGAAACATAGAAGAGAGATGCGATATCGCGTTTTAGGAAGCATTAGAACTCTACTGCTACGATACGTAGACATCTGCAAAGGCTATTTCCTAGCATGGAAGGGTCGCATTTACATTCTTTTGAAGTGAGTACGAGGTATACATGACACTTCGCAATGAATATTATATCTGAACATGAAACATAGAAGTGAGATGCAACATCTCGTTTTAAGAAGCATTAGAACTCTATTGCTACGATACGTAGGTATCTGCAAACGCTATTTCCTAGCATGGAAGTGTCGCATTTACATTCTTTTGAAGCGAATACGAGGCATACATAACATTCCGCAATGAACATTATATCTTATCACGAAACATAGAAATGAGATGCGACATCTCGTATTAGGAAGCATTAGAACTCTATTGCTACGATACCTAGACATCTGCAAACGCTATTTCCTAGCATGGAAGTGTCGCTTTTACATTCTTCTGATGTGAATACGAGATATACATGACACTTCGCAATGAATATTATATCTTATCATGAAACATAGAAATGGGATGCGATATCACTATTTAAGAAACATTAGAACACTATTACTTCGATACGTAGACATCTGGGAACGCTATTTCCTTGAAAGGAAGTGGCGCATTTACATTCATTTGAAGTGAATACGAGGTATACATAACACTCTACCATGTATATTATATCTTATCACGAAACATAGATGTGAGATGCGATATCGCGATTTAAGAAGCACTAGAACTCTATTGCTACGATGCGTAGACATCTGCAAATGTCATTTCCTAGCAAGGAAGTGTCGCATTTACATTCTTTTGACGTGAACACGAGGTAAACATAACATTCCACAATGAAAATTACACCTTATTACGAAATATAGAAATGAAATGCGACATCTCATTTTAAGAAGCATTAGAACTCTATTGCTACGACACGTAGACATCTGCAAACCCTATTTCCTAGCATGGAAGTGCCGCATTTACATTCTTTTGAAGTGAATACGAGGTATACATGACACTTCGTAATGAATATTATATCTTATCATGAAACATAGGAGTGAGATGCGATATCGCGTTTTAAGAAGCATTAGAACTCTATTGCTACTATACGTAGACATCTGCAAACGCTATTTCATAGCATGGAAGTGTCGCATTTACATTCGTTTGAAGTGAATACGATGTATATATGACACTTCGCAATGAATATTATATCTTATCATGAAACATAGGAGTGAGATGCGATATGGCATTTTAAGAATCATTAGAACTCTATTGTTTCGACACGTAGTCATCTGGAAACGCTATTTCCTAGCAAGGAAGTGTCGCATTTACATTCTTTTGAAGTGACTACGGGGTATACATAACACTCCATAATGAATATTATATCTTAACATGAAACATAGCAGTGAGATGCGATATCGCGTTTTTAGAAGCATTAGAACTCTATTGCTACGATACGTAGACATCTGCAAACGCTATTTCCTAGCATGGAAGAGTCGCATCTACATTCTTTTGAAGTGAATACGAGGTATACATGACAATTCGCAATGAATATTATACCTTATCATGAAACATAGAAGAGAGATGCGATATCGCGTTTTAGGAAGCATTAGATCTCTACTGCTACGATACGTAGACATCTGCAAAGGCTATTTCCTAGCATGGAAGGGTCGCATTTACATTCTTTTGAAGTGAGTACGGGGTATACATGACACTTCGCAATGAATATTATATCTGAACATGAAACATAGAAGTGAGATGCAACATCTCGTTTTAAGAAGCATTAGAACTCTATTGCTACGATACGTAGGTATCTGCAAACGCTATTTCCTAGCATGGAAGTGTCGCATTTACATTCTTTTGAAGCGAATACGAGGCATACATAACATTCCGCAATGAACATTATATCTTATCACGAAACATAGAAATGAGATGCGACATCTCGTATTAGGAAGCATTAGAACTCTATTGCTACGATACTTAGGCATCTGCAAGCGCTATTTCCTAGCATGGAAGTGTCGGATTTACATTCTTTTGAAGATAATACGAGGTATACATAACATTCCGCAATGAATATTATATCTTATTACGAAACATAGAAATGAAATACGACTTCTCGTTTTAAGAAGCATTATAACTCTATTGCTACGATACGTAGACATCTGCAAACAATATTTCCTAGCAAGGAAGTGTCGCATTTACATTCTTTTGAAGTGAAAACGAGGTATACATAACATTCCGCAATGAATATTATATCTTATTACGAAACATAGAAATGAGATGCGACATCTCGTATTAAGAAGCTTTAGAACTCTATTGCTACGATACGTAGACATCTGCAAACGCTATTTCCTAGCATGGAAGTGTCGCATTTACATTCTTCTGATGTGAATACGAGATATACATGACACTTCGCAATGAACATTATATCTTATCATGAAACATAGAAATGGGATGCGATATCGCTATTTAAGAAACATTAGAACTCTATTGCTTCGATACGCAGACATCTGGGAACGCTATTTCCTTGAAAGGAAGTGGCGCATTTACATTCTTTTGAAGTGAATACGAGGTATACATGACACTTCGCAATGTAAATTAAATCTTATCATGATACATAGGAGTGAGATGCGATATGGCATTTTAAGAATCATTAGAACTCTATTGCTTCGACACGTAGTCATCTGGAAACGCTATTTCCTAGCAAGGAAGTGTCGCACTTACATTCTTTTGAAGTGACTACGGGGTATACATAACACTCCATAATGAATATTATATCTTAACATGAAACATAGAAGTGAGATGCGATATCGCGTTTTAAGAAGCATTAGAACTCTATTGCTACGATACGTAGACATCTGCAAACGCTATTTCCTAGCATGTAAGTGTCGCATTTACATTCTTTTGAAGTGAATACGAGGTATACATGACACATCGCAATGATTATTATATCTTATCATGAAACATAGGTGTAAGATACGATATCGCGTTTTAAGAAGCATTAGATCTCTCTTGCTACGATACGTAGACATCTGCAAACGCTATTTCCTAGCATGGAAGTGTCGCATTTACATTCTTTTGAATTTATTACGCGGTATACATAACACTCTACAATGAATATTATATCTTACCACGAAACATAGATATGAAATGCGACATCTCGTTTTAAGAAGCATTAGAACTCTATTGCTGCGATACGTATACATCTGCAAACGGTATTTCCTAACATGTAAGTGTCGCATTTACATTCCTTTGAAGTTAATACGAGGTATACATGACTCTTCGCAATGAATATTATATCTTATCTCGAAACATAGATGTGAGATGCGATATCGCGATTTAAGAAGCATTAGAACTCTATTGCCACGATACGTAGACATCTGCAAACGCTATTTCCTAGCATGGAAGTGTCGCATTTACATTATTTTGTAGTGAATACGAAGTATACATGACACTTCGCAATGAATATTATATCTTATCATGAAACATAGAAGTGAGATGCGATATCGCGTTCTAAGAAGCATTAGAACTCTATTGCTACGATACGTAGACATCTGCAAAGGCTATTTCCTAGCATGGAAGGGTCGCATTTACATTCTTTTGAAGTGAGTACGAGGTATACATAGCAATCCATAATGAATATTATATCTTATCATGAAATATAGCAGTGAGATGCGATATCGCGTTATAAGAAGTATTAGAACTCTATTGCTACGATACGTAGACATCTGCAAACGCTATTTCCTAGCATGGAAGTGTCGCATCTACATTCTTTTGAAGTGAATACGAGGTATACATGACAATTCGCAATGAATATTATACCTTATCATGAAACATAGAAGAGAGATGCGATATCGCGTCTTAGGAAGCATTAGAACTCTATTGCTACGATACGTAGACATCTGCAAACGCTATTTCCTAGCATGTAAGTGTCGCATTTACATTCTTTTGAAGTGAATACGAGGTATACATGACACTTCGCAATGAATATTATATCTTATCATGAAACATGGAAGTGAGGTGCGATATCGCGTTCTAAGAAGCATTAGAACTCTCTTGCTACGATACGTAGACATCTGCAAACCCTATTTCCTAGCAAGGAAGTGTCGCATTTACATTCATTTGAAGTGAATACGAGGTATACATGACACTTCGCAATGAATATTATATCTTATCATGAAACATAGGAGTGAGATGCGATATCGCGTTTTAAGAAGCATTAGAACTCTATTGCTACGATACGTAGACATCTGCAAACGCTATTTCCTAGCATGGAAGTGTCGCATCTACATTCTTTTGAAGTGAATACGAAGTATACATGACAATTCGCAATGAATATTATAACTTATCATGAAACATAGAAGAGAGATGCGACATCTCGTTTTATAATGCATTAGAATTCTATTGCTGCGATACGTAGACATCTGCAAACGCTATTTCCTAGCATGTAAGTGTCGCATTTACATTCTTTTGAAGTGAATACGAGGTATACATGACACTTCGCAATGAATATTATATCTTATCTCGAAACATTGAAGTGAGGTGCGATATCGCGATTTAAGGAGCACTAGAACTCTATTGCTACGATGCGTAGACATCTGCAATTGTTATTTCCTAGCAAGGAAGTGTCGCATTTACATTATTTTGAAGTGAATACGAGGTATACATAACACTCCACAATGAATATTACATCTTATCACGAAACATAGGAATGAAATGCGACATCTCGTTTTAAGTAGCATTAGAACTCTTCTGCTACGATACGTAGACATCTGCAAACGCTATTTCCAAGCATGGAAGCGTCGCATTTACATTCTTGTCATGTGAATACGAAGTATACATGACACTTCGCAATGAATATTATATCTTATCATGAAACATAGATGTGAGATGCGATATCGCGTTCTAAGAAGCATTAGAACTCTATTGCTGCGATACGTAGACATCTGCAAATGCTATTTCCTAGCATGTAAGTGTCGCATTTAGATTCTTTTGAAGTGAATACGAGGTATACATGACACTTCGCAGTGAATATTATATCTTATCATGAAACATAGAAGTGAGATGCGATATCGCGTTCTAAGAAGCATTAGTACTCTATTGCTACGATACGTAGACATCTGCAAACTCTATTTCCTAGCATGGAAGTGACTTATTTACGTTCTTTTGAAGTGAATACGAGGTATACATGTCACTTCGCAATGAATATTATATCTTATCATGAAACATAGAAGTGAGATGCGATATCGCGTTCTAAGAAGCATTAGAAATCTATTGCTACGATACGTAGACATATGGAAACGCTATTCCCTAGCATGGAAGTGTCGCATTTACATTCTTTTGAAGTGAATACGAAGTATACATGACAATTCGCAATGAATATTATAACTTATCATGAAACATAGAAGAGAGATGCGACATCTCGTTTTATAATGCATTAGAATTCTATTGCTGCGATACGTAGACATCTGCAAACGCTATTTCCTAGCATGTAAGTGTCGCATTTACATTCTTTTGAAGTGAATACGAGGTATACATGACACTTCGCAATGAATATTATATCTTATCTCGAAACATTGAAGTGAGGTGCGATATCGCGATTTAAGGAGCACTAGAACTCTATTGCTACGATGCGTAGACATCTGCAAATGTTATTTCCTAGCAAGGAAGTGTCGCATTTACATTCTTTTGAAGTGAATACGAGGTATACATAACACTCCACAATGAATATTACATCTTATCACGAAACATAGGAATGAAATGCGACATCTAGTTTTAAGTAGCATTAGAACTCTTCTGCTACGATACGTAGACATCTGCAAACGCTATTTCCAAGCATGGAAGCGTCGCATTTACATTCCTTTGAAGTGAATACGAGATATACATGACACTTCGCAATGAATATTATATGTTATCATGAAACATTGGAGTGAGATGCGATATCGCGTTTTAAGAAGCAGTAGAACTCTATTGCTACGATACGTAGACATCTGCAAACCCTATTTCCTAGCAAGGAAGTGTCGCATTTACATTCATTTGAAGTGAATACGAGGTATACATAATACTCTACAATGAATATTATATCTTACCAAGAAACATAGAAATGAAATGCGACATCTCGTTTTATAAAGCATTAGAATTCTATTGCTGCGATACGTAGACATCTGCAAACACTATTTCCTAGCATGTAAGTGTCGCATTTACATTCTTTTGAAGTGAATACGAGGTATACATGACAAATCGCAATGATTATTATATCTTATCATGAAACATACGTGTGAGATGCGATATCGCGTTTTAAGAAGCATTAGATCTCCCTTGCTACGATACGTAGACATCTGCAAACGCTATTTCCTAGCATGTAAGTGTCGCATTTACATTCTTTTGATGTGAATACGAGGTATACATGACACTTCGCAATGAATATTATATCTTATCATGAAACATGGAAATGCGATGCGACATCTCGTTCTAAGATGTATTAGAACTCTATTATTTCCATACGTAGTCGTCTGGAAACGCAATTTCCTAGCAAGGAAGTGTCGCACTTACATCCTTTTGAAGTGAATACGAAGTATACATAACACTTCGCACTGAATATTATATCTTATCATGAAACATAGAAATGAGATGCGGCATCTCGTTTTAAGAAGCATTAGAACACTATTGTTACGACACGTAGACATCTGCAAACGCTATTTCCTAGCATGGAAGCGTCGCATTTACATTCTTGTCATGTGAATACGAAGTATACATTACACTTCGCAATGAATATTATATCTTATCATGGAACATAGATGTGAGATGCGATATCGCGTTCTAAGAAGCATTAGAACTCTATTGCTACGATACGTAGACATCTGCAAACCCTATTCCCTAGCATGGAAGTGTCGCATTTACATTCTTTTGAAGTGAATGCGAGGTATACATAACACTCCACAATGAATATTGTATCTTATCACGAAACATAGAAATGAAATGCGACATCTAGTTTTAAGTAGCATTAAAACTCTACTGCTACGATACGTAGACATCTGCAAACGCTATTTCCTAGCATGGAAGTGTCGCATTTACATTCTTTTGAAGTGAATACGAGATATACATGACACTTCGCAATGAATATTATATGTTATCATGAAACATTGGAGTGAGATGCGATATCGCATTTTAAGAAGCATTAGAACTCTATTGCTACGATACCTAGACATCTGCAAACGCTATTTCCTAGCATGGATGTGTCGCATTTACATTCTTTTGAAGTGAATGCGATGTGTACATAACACTTCGCAATGAATATTTTATCTTATCATGAAACATAGAAGTGAGATGCGATATCGCGTTTTAAGAAGCATTAGAACTCTATTGCTACGATACGTAGACATCTGCAAACGCTATTTCCTAGCATGGAAGTGTCGCATTTACATTCTTTTGTAGTGAATACGAAGTATACATGACACTTCGCAATGAATATTATATCTTATCATGAAACATAGAAGTGAGATGCGATATCGCGTTTTAGGAAGCATTAGAACTCTTTTGCTACGATATGTAGACATCTGCAAACAATATTTCCTAGCAAGGAAATGTCGCACTTACATTCCATTGAAGTGTATACGAGGTATACATAACATTACACAATGAATATTATATCTTATTACGAAACATAGAAATGAAATACGACATCTCGTTTTAAGAAGCATTAGTACTCTATTGCTAATATACGTAGACATCTGCAAACAATATTTCCTAGCAAGGAAATGTCGCAATTACATTCCATTGAAGTGAATACGAGGTATACATAACATTACACAATGAATATTATATCTTACTACGAAACATAGAAATGAGATGCGACATCTCGTATTAAGAAGCATTAGAACTCTATTGCTACGATACGTAGACATCTGCAAACGCTATTTCCTAGCATGGAAGTGTCGCATTTACATTCTTCTGATGTGAATACGAGATATACATGACACTTCGCAATGAATATTATATCTTATCATGAAACATAGAAATGGGATGCGATATTGCTATTTAAGAAACATTAGAACTCTATTGCTTCGATACGTAGACATCTGGGAACGCTATTTCCTTGAAAGGATGTGGCGCATTTACATTCATTTGAAGTGAATACGAGGTATACATAACACTCTACCATGTATATTATATCTTATCACAAAACATAGAAATGAAATATGACATCTCGTTTTAAGAAGCATCAGAACTCTATTGCTACGATACGTGGACATCTGCAAACGCTATTTCCTAGCATGTAAGTGTCGCATTTACATTCTTTTGAAGTGAATGCGAGGTATACATGACACATCGCAATGATTATTATATCTTATCATGAAACATAGGTGTGAGATACGATATCGCGTTTTAAGAAGCATTAGATCTCTCTTGCTACGATACGTAGACATCTGCAAACGCTATTTCCTAGCATGGAAGTGTCGCATTTACATTCTTTTGAAGTGAGTACGAGGTATACATAACAATCCATAATGAATATTATATCTTATCATGAAATATAGCAGTGAGATGCGATATCGCGTTATAAGAAGTATTAGAACTCTATTGCTACGATACGTAGACATCTGCAAACGCTATTTCCTAGCATGGAAGTGTCGCATCTACATTCTTTTGAAGTGAATACGAAGTATACATGACAATTCGCAATGAATATTATACGTTATCATGAAACATAGAAGAGAGATGCGATATCGCGTCTTAGGAAGCATTAGAACTCTATTGCTACGATACGTAGACATCTGCAAACGCTACTTCCTAGCATGGAGGTGTCGCATTTACATTCTTTTGAAGTGAATACGAGGTATACATGACAATTCGCAATGAATATTATACCTTATCATGAAACATGGAAGTGAGATGCAACATCTCGTTTTAAGAAGCATTAGAACTCTATTGCTAGGATACGTAGACATCTGCAAACGCTATTTCCTAGCATGTAAGTGTCGCACTTACATCCTTTTGAAGTGAATACGAGGTATACATGACACTTCGCAATGAATATTATATCTTATCCTGAAACATGGAAGTGAGATGCGATATCGCTTTCTAAGAAGCTTTAGGACTCTCTTGCTACGATACGTAGACATCTGCAAACGCTATTTCCTAGCATGTAAGTGTCGCATTGACATTCTTTTGATGTGAATACGAGGTATACATGACACTTCGCAATGAATACTATATCTTATCATGAAACATAGAAATGCGATGCGACATCTCGTTTTAAGATGTATTAGAACTCTATTATTTCCATACGTAGTCGTCTGGAAACGCAATTTCCTAGCAAGGAAGTGTCGCACTTACATCCTTTTGAAGTGAATACGAGGTATACATGACACATCGCAATGATTATTATATCTTATCATGAAACATAGGTGTGAGATGCGATATCGCGTTTTAAGAAGCATTAGATCACCCTTGCTACGATACGTAGACATCTGCAAACGCTATTTCCTAGCATGTAAGTGTCGCGTTTACATTCTTTTGATGTGAATACGAGGTATACATGACACTTCGCAATGAATATTATATCTTGTCATGAAACATGGAAATGCGATGCGACATCTCGTTTTAAGATGTATTAGATCTCTATTATGTCCATACGTAGTCGTCTGGAAACGCAATTTCCTAGCAAGGAAGTGTCGCACTTACATCCTTTTGAAGTGAATACGAAGTATACATAACACTTCGCACTGAATATTATATCTTATCATGAAACATAGAAATGAGATGCGGCATCTCGTTTTAAGAAGCATTAGAACTCTATTGCTGCGATACGTAGACATCTGCAAATGCTATTTCCTAGCATGTAAGTGTCGCATTTACATTCTTTTGAAGTGAATACGAGGTATACATGACACTTCGCAATGAATATTATATCTTATCATGAAACATAGAAGTGAGATGCGATATCGCGTTCTAAGAAGCATTAGAAATCTATTGCTACGATACGTAGACATATGGAAACGTTATTCCCTAGCATGGAAGTGTCGCATTTACATTCTTTTGAAGTGAATACGAGATATACATGACACTTCGCAATGAATATTATATGTTATCATGAAACATAGAAGTGAGATGCGATATCGCGTTCTAAGAAGCATTAGAAATCTATCGCTACGATACGTAGACATATGGAAACGTTATTCCCTAGCATGGAAGTGTCGCATTTACATTCTTTTGAAGTGAATACGAGGTATACATAACATTCCGCAATGAATATTATATCTTATCACGAAACATAGAAATGAGATGCGACATCTCGTATTAAGAAGCATTAGAACTCTATTGCTACGATACGTAGACATCTGCAAACGCTATTTTCTAGCATGGAAGTGTCGCATTTACATTCTTCTGATGTGAATACGAGATATACATGACACTTCGCAATGAATATTATATCTTATCATGAAACATAGAAATGGGATGCGATATCGCTATTTAAGAAACATTAGAACTCTATTGCTTCGATACGTAGACATCTGGGAACGCTATTTCCTTGAAAGGAAGTGGCGCATTTACATTCATTTGAAGTGAATACGCGGTATACATAACACTCTACAATGAATATTATATCTTACCACGAAATATAGATATGAAATGCGACATCTCGTTTTAAGAAGCATTAGAACTCTATTGCTGCGATACGTATACATCTGCAAACGGTATTTCGTAGCATGTAAGTGTCGCATTTACATTCCTTTGAAGTTAATACGAGGTATACATGACTCTTCGCAATGAATATTATATCTTATCTCGAAACATAGATGTGAGATGCGATATCGCGATTTAAGAAGCACTAGAACTCTATTGCTACGATGCGTAGACATCTGCAAATGTTATTTCCTAGCAGGGAAGTGTCGCATTTACATTCTTTTGACGTGAATACGAGGTAAACATAACATTCCACAATGAAAATTACACCATATTACGAAATATAGAAATGAAATGCGACTTCTCATTTTAAGAAGCATTAGAACTCTATTGCTACGATGCGTAGACATCTGCAAATGTTATTTCCTAGCATGGAAGTGTCGCATTTTCATTCATTTGAAGTATATGCGTGGTATACATGACACTTCGCATTGAATATTATGTCTTATTAGGAAACATAGGAATGAAATGCGACATCTAGTTTTAAGTAGCATTAAAACTCTACTGCTACGATACGTAGACATCTGCAAACGCTATTTCCTAGCATGGAAGTGTCGCATTTACATTCTTTTGAAGTGAATACGAGATATACATGACACTTCGCAATGAATATTATATGTTATCATGAAACATTGGAGTGAGGTGCGATATCGCGTTTTAAGAAGCACTAGAACTCTATTGCTACGATACCTAGACATCTGCAAACGCTATTTCCTAGCATGGATGTGTCGCATTTACATTCTTTTGAAGTGAATACGAAGTGTACATGACACTTCGCAATGAATATTATATCTTATCATGAAACATAGAAGTGAGATGCGATATCGCGTTTTAGGAAGCATTAGAACTCTATTGCTACGATATGTAGACATCTGCAAACGCTACTTACTAGCATGGAAGTGTCGCATTTACATTCTTTTGAAGTGAATACGAGATATACATGACACTTCGCAATGAATATTATATCTTATCATGAAACATAGGAGTGAGATGCGATATCGCGTTTTAAGAAGCATTAGA
Organism: Xylocopa sonorina; assembly: GCF_050948175.1. Classification (NCBI taxonomy): domain Eukaryota; kingdom Metazoa; phylum Arthropoda; class Insecta; order Hymenoptera; family Apidae; genus Xylocopa; species Xylocopa sonorina. The sequence continues at coordinate 184,618 of NW_027490308.1, forward strand.
ACTCTATTGCTACGATACGTAGACATCTGCAAACGCTATTTCCTAGCATGGAAGTGTCGCATTTACATTCGTTTGAAGTGAATACGAGGTATATTTGACACTTCGCAATGAATATTATATCTTATCATGAAACATAGGAGTGAGATGCGATATGGCATTTTAAGAATCATTAGAACTCTATTGTTTCGACACGTAGTCATCTGGAAACGCTAGTTCCTAGCAAGGAAGTGTCGCATTTACATTCTTTTGAAGTGACTACGGGGTATACATAACACTCCATAATGAATATTATATCTTAACATGAAACATAGAAGTGAGATGCGATATCGCGTTTTAAGAAGCATTAGAACTATATTGCTACGATACGTAGACATCTGCAAACGCTATTTCCTAGCATGTAAGTGTCGCATTTACATTCTTTTGAAGTGAATACGAGGTATACATAACACTCCACAATGAATATTGTATCTTATCACGAAACATAGAAATGAAATGCGACATCTAGTTTTAAGTAGCATTAAAACTCTACTGCTACGATACGTAGACATCTGCAAACGCTATTTCCTAGCATGGAAGTGTCGCATTTACATTCTTTTGAAGTGAATACGAGATATACATGACACTTCGCAATGAATATTATATGTTATCATGAAACATTGGAGTGAGATGCGATATCGCATTTTAAGAAGCATTAGAACTCTATTGCTACGATACCTAGACATCTGCAAACGCTATTTCCTAGCATGGATGTGTCGCATTTACATTCTTTTGAAGTGAATGCGATGTGTACATAACACTTCGCAATGAATATTTTATCTTATCATGAAACATAGAAGTGAGATGCGATATCGCGTTTTAAGAAGCATTAGAACTCTATTGCTACGATACGTAGACATCTGCAAACGCTATTTCCTAGCATGGAAGTGTCGCATTTACATTCTTTTGTAGTGAATACGAAGTATACATGACACTTCGCAATGAATATTATATCTTATCATGAAACATAGAAGTGAGATGCGATATCGCGTTTTAGGAAGCATTAGAACTCTTTTGCTACGATATGTAGACATCTGCAAACGCTACTTCCTAGCATGGAAGTGTCGCATTTACATTCTTTTGAAGTGAATACGAGATATACATGACACTTCGCAATGAATATTATATGTTATCATGAAACATTGGAGTGAGATGCGATATCGCATTTTAAGAAGCATTAGAACTCTATTGCTACGATACCTAGACATCTGCAAACGCTATTTCCTAGCATGGATGTGTCGCATTTACATTCTTTTGAAGTGAATGCGATGTGTACATAACACTTCGCAATGAATATTTTATCTTATCATGAAACATAGAAGTGAGATGCGATATCGCGTTTTAAGAAGCATTAGAACTCTATTGCTACGATACGTAGACATCTGCAAACGCTATTTCCTAGCATGGAAGTGTCGCATTTACATTCTTTTGTAGTGAATACGAAGTATACATGACACTTCGCAATGAATATTATATTCTTATCATGAAACATAGAAGTGAGATGCGATATCGCGTTTTAGGAAGCATTAGAACTCTTTTGCTACGATATGTAGACATCTGCAAGCGCTACTTCCTAGCATGGAAGTGTCGCATTTACATTCTTTTGAAGTGAATACGAGATATACATGACACTTCGCAATGAATATTATATCTTATCATGATACATAGGAATGAGGTGCTATATCGCGCTTTGAGAAGCATTAGAACTCTATTGCTAATATACGTAGACATCTGCAAACAATATTTCCTAGCAAGGAAATGTCGCACTTACATTCCATTGAAGTGTATACGAGGTATACATAACATTACACAATGAATATTATATCTTATTACGAAACATAGAAATGAAATACGACATCTCGTTTTAAGAAGCATTAGTACTCTATTGCTAATATACGTAGACATCTGCAAACAATATTTCCTAGCAAGAAAATGTCGCAATTACATTCCATTGAAGTGAATGCGAGGTATACATAACATTCCGCAATGAATATTATATCTTATTACGAAACATAGAAATGGAATACGACTTCTCGTTTTAAGAAGCATTAGAACTCTATTGCTACGTTACGTAGACATCTGCAAACGCTATTTCCTAGCATGGAAGTGTCGCATCTACATTCTTTTGAAGTGAATACGAGGTATATATGACAATTCGCAATGAATATTATACCTCATCATGAAACATAGAAGTGAGATGCGATATTGCGTTCTAAGAAGCATTAGAACTCTATTGCTACGATACGTAGACATCTGTAAACACTGTTTCCTAGCATGGAAGTGTCGCATATACATTTTTTTGAAGTGAATACGAAATATACATGACATTTCGCAATGAATATTATATCTTATCATGAAACATAGAAGTGAGATGCGATATCGCGTTCTAAGAAGCATTAGAACCCTATTGCTACGGTACGTAGACATCTGCAAACACTATTTCCTAGCATGGAAGTGTCGCATTTACATTCTTTTGAAGTGAGTACGAGGTATACATGACACTTCGCAATGAATATTATACCTTATCATGAAACATAGAAGAGATATGCGATATCGCGTTTTAGTAAGCATTAGAACTCTATTGCTGCGATACGTAGACATCTGCAAACGCTATTTCCTAGCATTACACTTACATTCCACTGAAGTGAATACGAGGTATACATAACACTCCACAATGAATATTATATCTTATCACGAAACATAGAAATGAAATGCGGCATCTCGTTTTAAGACGCATTAGGACTCTATTGCTACGATACGTAGACATCTGCAAACGCTATTTCCTAGCATGGAAGTGTCATATTAACATTCTTTTGAAGTGAATACGAGGTATACATGACACTTCGCAATGAATATTATATCTTATCATGAAACATAGAAGTGAGATGCGATATCGCGTTCTAAGAAGCATTAGAACTCTATTGCTACGATACGTAGACATCTGCAAACGCTATTTCCTAGCATGGAAGTGTCTTATTTACATTCTTTTGAAGTGCGCACGAGGTATACATGACACTTCGCAATGAATATTATACCTTATCATGAAACATAGAAGAGAGATGCGATATCGCGTTTTAGTAAGCATTAGAACTCTATTGCTGCTATACGTAGACATCTGCAAACGCTATTTCCTAGCATGGAAGTGTCGCATTTACATTCTTTTGAAGTGAATACGAGGTAATCATGACACTTCGCAATGAATATTATATCTTATCATGAAACATAGAAGTGAGATGCGATATCGCGTTCTAAGAAGCATTAGAAATTTATTGCTACGATACATAGACATATGGAAACGCTATTCCCTAGAATGGAAGTGTCGCATTTACATTCTTTTGAAGTGAATGCGAGGTATACATAACACTCCACAATGAATATTGTATCTTATCACGAAACTTAGAAATGAAATGCGACATCTAGTTTTAAGTAGCATTAAAACTCTACTGCTACGATACGTAGACATCTGCAAACGCTATTTCCTAGCATGGAAGTGTCGCATTTACATTCTTTTGAAGTGAATACGAGATATACATGACACTTCGCAATGAATATTATATGTTATCATGAAACATTGGAGTGAGATGCGATATCGCATTTTAAGAAGCATTAGAACTCTATTGCTACGATACCTAGACATCTGCAAACGCTATTTCCTAGCATGGATGAGTCGCATTTACATTCTTTTGAAGTGAATGCGATGTGTACATAACACTTCGCAATGAATATTTTATCTTATCATGAAACATAGAAGTGAGATGCGATATCGCGTTTTAGGAAGCATTAGAACTCTTTTGTTACGATATGTAGACATCTGCAAACGCTACTTCCTAGCATGGAAGTGTCGCATTTACATTCTTTTGAAGTGAATACGAGATATACATGACACTTCGCAATGAATATTATATCTTATCATGATACATAGGAATGAGGTGCTATATCGCGCTTTGAGAAGCATTAGAACTCTATTGCTAATATACGTAGACATCTGCAAACTCTATTTCCTAGCATGGAAATTTCGCACTTACATTCCACTGAAGTGAATACGAGGTATACGTAACATTACACAATGAATATTATATCTAATTACGAAACATAGAAATGAAATACGACATCTCGTTTTAAGAAGCATTAGATCTCTATTGCTGTGATACGTAGATATCTGCAAACAATATTTCCTAGCAAGGAAGTGTCGCATTTACTTTCTTGTGAAGTGAAATCGAGGTATACATGACACTTCGCAATGAATATTATATCTTGTCATGATACATAGAAGTGAGATGCGATATCGCGTTTTAAGAAGCATTAGAACCCTATTGCTACGATACGTAGACATCTGCAAACGCTACTTCCTAGCATGGAAGTGTCGCATTTACATTCATTTGAAGTGAATACGAGGTATACATGACACTTCACAATGAATATTATATCTTATCACGGAACATAGAAATGAAATGTGGCATCTCGTTTTAAGAAGCATTAGAACTCTATTGCTACGATACGTAGACATCTGCAAACGCTATTTCCTAGCATGGAAGTGTCATATTTACATTCTTTTGAAGTGAATACGAGGTATACATGACACTTCGCAATGAATATTATATCTTATCGTGAAACATAGAAGTGAGATGCGATATCGCGTTCTAAGAAGCATTAGAACTCTATTGCTACGATACGTAGACATCTGCAAACGCTATTTCCTAACATGGAAGTGTCTTATTTACGTTCTTTTGAAGTGAATACGGGGTATACATGACACATCGCAATGAATATTATATCTTCTCATGAAACATAGCAGTGAGTTGCGATATCGCGTTTTAAGAAGCATTAGAACTCTATTGCTACGATACGTAGACATTTGCAATGGCTATTCACTAGCATGGAAGGGTCGCATTTCCATTCTTTTGAAGTGAGTACGAGGTATACATATCACTCCATAATGAATATTATATCTTATCATGAAACATAGCAGTGAGATCCGATATCGCCTTTTAAGAAGCACTAGAACTCTATTGCTGCGATACGTAGACATCTGCAAAGGCTATTTCCTAGCATGGAAGAGTCGCATTTACATTCTTTTGAAGTGAGTACGAGGTATACATAACAATCCATAATGAATATTATATCTTATCATGAAATATAGCAGTGAGATGCGATATCGCGTTATAAGAAGTATTAGAACTCTATTGCTACGATACGTAGACATCTGCAAACGCTATTTCCTAGCATGGAAGTGTCGCATCTACATTCTTTTGAAGTGAATACGAAGTATACATGACAATTCGCAATGAATATTATACCTTATCATGAAACATAGAAGAGAGATGCGATATCGCGTCTTAGGAAGCATTAGAACTCTATTGCTACGATACGTAGACATCTGCAAACGCTACTTCCTAGCATGGAGGTGTCGCATTTACATTCTTTTGAAGTGAATACGAGGTATACATGACAATTCGCAATGAATATTATACCTTATCATGAAACATGGAAGTGAGATGCAACATCTCGTTTTAAGAAGCATTAGAACTCTATTGCTAGGATACGTAGACATCTGCAAACGCTATTTCCTAGCATGTAAGTGTCGCATTTACATTCTTTTGAAGTGAGTACGAGGTATACATAACAATCCATAATGAATATTATATCTTATCATGAAATATAGCAGTGAGATGCGATATCGCGTTATAAGAAGTATTAGAACTCTATTGCTACGATACGTGGACATCTGCAAACGCTATTTCCTAGCATGGAAGTGTCGCATCTACATTCTTTTGAAGTGAATACGAAGTATACATGACAATTCGCAATGAATATTATACCTTATCATGAAACATAGAAGAGAGATGCGATATCGCGTCTTAGGAAGCATTAGAACTCTATTGCTGCGATACGTAGACATCTGCAAACGCTACTTCCTAGCATGGAGGTGTCGCATTTACATTCTTTTGAAGTGAATACGAGGTATACATGACAATTCGCAATGAATATTATACCTTATCATGAAACATGGAAGTGAGATGCGATATCGCTTTCTAAGAAGCTTTAGGACTCTCTTGCTACGATACGTAGACATCTGCAAACCCTATTTCCTAGCAGGGAAGTGTCGCATTTACATTCATTTGAAGTGAATACGAGGTATACATAATACTCTACAATGAATATTATATCTTACCAAGAAACATAGAAATGAAACGCGACATCTCGTTTTATAAAGCATTAGAATTCTATTGCTGCGATACGTAGACATCTGCGAACGCTATTTCCTAGCATGTAAGTGTCGCATTTACATTCTTTTGAAGTGAATACGAGGTATACATGACACATCGCAATGATTATTATATCTTATCATGAAACATAGGTGTGAGATGCGATATCGCGATTTAAGAAGCATTAGATCTCCCTTGCTACGATACGTAGACATCTGCAAACGCTATTTCCTAGCATGTAAGTGTCGCATTGACATTCTTTTGATGTGAATACGAGGTATACATGACACTTCGCAATGAATATTATATCTTATCATGAAACATAGAAATGCGATGCGACATCTCGTTTTAAGATGTATTAGAACTCTATTATTTCCATACGTACTCGTCTGGAAACGCAATTTCCTAGCAAGGAAGTGTCGCACTTACATCCTTTTGAAGTGAATACGAAGTATACATAACACTTCGCACTGAATATTATATCTTATCATGAAACATAGAAATGAGATGCGGCATCTCGTTTTAAGAAGCATTAGAACACTATTGTTACGACACGTAGACATCTGCAAACGCTATTTCCTAGCATGGAAGCGTCGCATTTACATTCTTGTCATGTGAATACGAAGTATACATGACACTTCGCAATGAATATTATATCTTATCATGAAACATAGAAGAGAGATGCGATATCGCGTCTTAGGAAGCATCAGAACTCTATTGCTACGATACGTAGACATCTGCAAACGCTACGTCCTAGCATGGAGGTGTCGCATTTACATTCTTTTGAAGTGAATACGAGGTATACATGACACATCGCAATGATTATTATATCTAATCATGAAACATAGGTGTGAGATGCGATATCGCGATTTAAGAAGCATTAGATCTCCCTTGCTACGATACGTAGACATCTGCAAACGCTATTTCCTAGCATGTAAGTGTCGCATTGACATTCTTTTGATGTGAATACGAGGTATACATGACACTTCGCAATGAATATTATATCTTATCATGAAACATAGAAATGCGATGCGACATCTCGTTTTAAGATGTATTAGAACTCTATTATTTCCATACGTAGTCGTCTGGAAACGCAATTTCCTAGCAAGGAAGTGTCACACTTACATCCTTTTGAAGTGAATACGAAGTATACATAACACTTCGCACTGAATATTATATCTTATCATGAAACATAGAAATGAGATGCGGCATCTCGTTTTAAGAAGCATTAGAACACTATTGTTACGACACGTAGACATCTGCAAACGCTATTTCCTAGCATGGAAGCGTCGCATTTACATTCTTGTCATGTGAATACGAAGTATACATGACACTTCGCAATGAATATTATATCTTATCATGAAACATAGAAGAGAGATGCGATATCGCGTCTTAGGAAGCATCAGAACTCTATTGCTACGATACGTAGACATCTGCAAACGCTACGTCCTAGCATGGAGGTGTCGCATTTACATTCTTTTGAAGTGAATACGAGGTATACATGACAATTCGCAATGAATATTATACCTTATCATGAAACATGTAAGTGAGATGCAACATCTCGTTTTAAGAAGCATTAGAACTCTATTGCTGGGATACGTAGACATCTGCAAACGCTATTTCCTAGCATGTAAGTGTCGCATTTACATCCTTTTGAAGTGAATACGAGGTATACATGACACTTCGCAATGAATATTATATCTTATCATGAAACATGGAAGTGAGATGCGATATCGCTTTCTAAGAAGCTTTAGGACTCTCTTGCTACGATACGTAGACATCTGCAAACCCTATTTCCTAGCAAGGAAGTGTCGCATTTACATTCATTTGAAGTGAATACGAGGTATACATAATACTCTACAATGAATATTATATCTTACCAAGAAACATAGAAATGAAACGCGACATCTCGTTTTATAAAGCATTAGAATTCTATTGCTGCGATACGTAGACATCTGCGAACGCTATTTCCTAGCATGTAAGTGTCGCATTTACATTCTTTTGAAGTGAATACGAGGTATACATGACACATCGCAATGATTATTATATCTTATCATGAAACATAGGTGTGAGATGCGATATCGCGATTTAAGAAGCATTAGATCTCCCTTGCTACGATACGTAGACATCTGCAAACGCTATTTCCTAGCATGTAAGTGTCGCATTGACATTCTTTTGATGTGAATACGAGGTATACATGACACTTCGCAATGAATATTATATCTTATCATGAAACATAGAAATGCGATGCGACATCTCGTTTTAAGATGTATTAGAACTCTATTATTTCCATACGTACTCGTCTGGAAACGCAATTTCCTAGCAAGGAAGTGTCGCACTTACATCCTTTTGAAGTGAATACGAAGTATACATAACACTTCGCACTGAATATTATATCTTATCATGAAACATAGAAATGAGATGCGGCATCTCGTTTTAAGAAGCATTAGAACACTATTGTTACGACACGTAGACATCTGCAAACACTGTTTCCTAGCATGGAAGTGTCGCATATACATTTTTTTGAAGTGAATACGAAATATACATGACACTTCGCAATGAATATTATACCTTATCATGAAACATAGAAGGGATATGCGATATCGCGTTTTAGTAAGCATTAGAACTCTATTGCTGCGATACGTAGACATCTGCAAACGCTATTTCCTAGCATTACACTTACAATCCACTTACATTCCACTGAAGTGAATACGAGGTATACATAACACTCCACAATGGATATTATATCTTATCACGAAACATAGAAATGAAATGCGGCATCACGTTTTAAGACGCATTAGGACTCTATTGCTACGATACGTAGACATCTGCAAACGCTATTTCCTAGCATGGAAGTGTCATATTAACATTCTTTTGAAGTGAATACGAGGTATACATGACACTTCGCAATGAATATTATATCTTATCATGAAACATAGAAGTGAGATGTGATATCGCGTTCTAAGAAGCATTAGAACTCTATTGCTACGATACGTAGACATCTGCAAACGCTATTTCCTAGCATGGAAGTGTCTTATTTACATTCTTTTGAAGTGCGTACGAGGTATACATGACACTTCGCAATGAATATTATACCTTATCATGAAACATAGAAGAGAGATGCGATATCGCGTTTTAGTAAGCATTAGAACTTTATTGCTGCGATACGTAGACATCTGCAAACGCTATTTCCTAGCATGGAAGTGTCGCATTTACATTCTTTTGAAGTGAATACGAGATATAAATGACACTTCGCAATGAATATTATATCTTATCATGAAACATAGAAATGAGGTGCTATATCGCGTTTTGAGAAGCATTAGAACTCTATTGCTAATATACGTAGATATCTGCAAACTCTATTTCCTAGCATGGAAATTTCGCACTTATATTCCACTGAAGTGAATACGAGGTATACGTAACATTACACAATGAATATTATATCTAATTACGAAACATAGAAATGAAATACGACATCTCGTTTTAAGAAGCATTAGTACTCTATTGCTGTGATACGTAGACATCTGCAAACAATATTTCCTAGCAAGGAAGTGTCGCATTTACATTCTTGTGAAGTGAAATCGAGGTATACATGACACTTCGCAATGAATATTATATCTTGTCATGATACATAGAAGTGAGATGCGATATCGCGTTTTAAGAAGCATTAGAACCCTATTGCTACGATACGTAGACATCTGCAAACGCTACTTCCTAGCATGGAAGTGTCGCATTTACATTCATTTGAAGTGAATACGAGGTATACATGACACTTCACAATGAATATTATATCTTATCACGGAACATAGAAATGAAATGAGGCATCTCGTTTTAAGAAGCATTAGAACTCTATTGCTACGATACGTAGACATCTGCAGACGCTATTTCCTAGCATGGAAGTGTCATATTTACATTCTTTTGAAGTGAATACGAGGTATACATGACACTTCGCAATGAATATTATATCTTATCGTGAAACATAGAAGTGAGATGCGATATCGCGTTCTAAGAAGCATTAGAACTCTATTGCTACGATACGTAGACATCTGCAAACGCTATTTCCTAGCATGTAAGTGTCGCTTTGACATTCTTTTGATGTGAATACGAGGTATACATGACACTTCGCAATGAATATTATATCTTATCATGAAACATAGAAATGCGATGCGACATCTCGTTTTAAGATGTATTAGAACTCTATTATTTCCATACGTACTCGTCTGGAAACGCAATTTCCTAGCAAGGAAGTGTCGCACTTACATCCTTTTGAAGTGAATACGAAGTATACATGACACATCGCACTGAATATTATATCTTATCATGAAACATAGAAATGAGATGCGGCATCTCGTTTTAAGAAGCATTAGAACACTATTGTTACGACACGTAGACATCTGCAAACGCTATTTCCTAGCATGGAAGCGTCGCATTTACATTCTTGTCATGTGAATACGAAGTATACATGACACTTCGCAATGAATATTATATCTTATCATGAAACATGGATGTGAGATGCGATATCGCGTTTTAAGAAGCATTAGAACTCTATTGCTACGATATGTAGACATCTGCAAACGCTATTTCCTAGCATGGAAGCGTCGCATTTACATTCTTGTCATGTGAATACGAAGTATACATGACACTTCGCAATGAATATTATATCTTATCATGAAACATAGATGAGAGATGCGATATCGCGTTTTAGGAAGCATTAGAACTCTACTGCTACGATACGTAGACATCTGCAAAGGCTATTTCCTAGCATGGAAGGGTCGCATTTACATTCTTTTGAAGTGAGTACGAGGTATACATGACACTTCGCAATGAATATTATATCTGAACATGAAACATAGAAGTGAGATGCAACATCTCGTTTTAAGAAGCATTAGAACTCTATTGCTACGATACGTAGGCATCTGCAAACGCTATTCCCTAGCATGGAAGTGTCGCATTTACATTCTTTTGAAGTGAATACGAGATATACATGACACTTCGCAATGGATACTATATCTTATCATGAAATATAGAAGTGAGATGCGATATCGCGTTTTAGGAAGCATTAGAACTCTATTGCTACGATACGTAGACATCTGCAAACGCTATTTCCTAGCAAGGAAGTGTCGCATTTACATTCTTTTGAAGTGAATACGAGGTATACATAACATTCCGCAATGAATATTATATCTCATAACGAAACATAGAAATGAGATGCGACATCTCGTATTAAGAAGCATTAGAACTCTATTGCTACGATACGTAGACATCTGCAAACGCAATTTCCTAGCATGGAAGTGTCGCATTTACATTCTTCTGATGTGAATACGAGATATACATGACACTTCGCAATGCATATTATATCTTATCATGAAACATAGAAATGGGATGCGATATCGCTATTTAAGAAACATTAGAACTCTATTGCTCCGATACGTAGACATCTGGGAACGCTATTTCCTTGAAAGGAAGTGGCGCATTTACATTAATTTGAAGTGAATACGCGGTATACATAACACTCTACAATGAATATTATATCTTACCACGAAATATAGATATGAAATGCGACATCTCGTTTTAAGAAGCATTAGAACTCTATTGCTACGATACGTAGACATCTGCAAACGCTATTTCCTAGCATGGAAGTGTCGCATTTACATTCTTTTGAAGTGAATACGAGGTATACATGACACTTCGCAATGAATATTATATCTTATCATGAAACGTAGGAGTGAGATGCGATATGGCATTTTAAGAATCATTAGAACTCTATTGTTTCGACACGTAGTCATCTGAAAACGCTATTTCCTAGCAAGGAAGTGTCGCATTTACATTCTTTTGAAGTGACTACAAGGTATACATAACACTCCATAATGAATATTATATCTTAACATGAAACATAGCAGTGAGATGCGATATCGCGTTTTAAGAAGTATTAGAACTCTATTGCTACGATACGTAGACATCTGCAAACGCAATTTCCTAGCATGGAAGTGTCGCATCTACATTCTTATGAAGTGAATACGAGGTATACATAACATTCCGCAATGAATATTGTATATTATTACGAAGCATAGAAATGAAATACGACTTCTCGTTTTAAGAAGCATTAGAACTCTATTGCTACGATACGTAGACATCTGCAAACAATATTTCCTAGCAAGGAAGTGTCGCATTTACATTCTTTTGAAGTGAATACGAGGTGTACATGACACATCGCAATGATTATTATATCTTATCATGAAACATAGATGTGAGATGCGATATCGCGATTTAAGAAGCACTAGAACTCTATTGCTACGATGCGTAGACATCTGCAAATGTTATTTCCTAGCAAGGACGTGTCGCATTTACATTCTTTTGAAACGAATACGAGGAATACATAACACTCCACACTGAATATTATATATTACCATGAAGCATAGTAATGAGTAGCGATATCGTGTTTTGAGAAGCATTAGAACTCTAATGCCACGATACGTAGACATCTGCAAACGCTATTTCCTAGCAAGGAAGTGTCGCATTTACATCCATTTGAAGTATAGACGAGATATACATAACACTGCACAATGAATATTATATCTTATCATGAAGCGTAGAAATGAGATGCGATATGGCGATTTAAGAAGCATTAGAATTCTAATGCCACGATACGTAGACATCTGCAAACGCTATTTCCTAGCAAGGAAGTGTCGCATTTACATCCATTTGATGTATAGACGAGATATACATAACACTGTACAATGAATATTACATCTTATCATGAAACATAGAAATGAGATGCGATATGGCGATTTAAGAAGCATTAGAACACTACTGCTTCGATACGTAGACATCGGCAAACGCTATTTCCCAGCAGGGAAGTGTCGCATTTACATTCTTTTAAAGTGAATACGAGGTATACATAACACTCCACAATGAATATTATATCTTATCATGAAACATAGAGATGAGATGCGATATCGCGATTTAAGAAGAATTGGAACACTATTGCTTCGATACGTAGACATCTGCAAACGCTACTTCCTAGCAAGGAAGTGTGGCATTTACATTCCTTTGAAAGGGATACGAGGTATACGTGACACTTCGCAATGAATATTATATCTTATCATGAAACATAGAAATGTGATGTAATATGGCGACTTAAGAAGCATTAGAACACTATTTCTTCGATACGTAGACATCTGCAAACGCTACTTCCTAGCAAGGAAGTGTCGCATTTACATTCTTTTGAAAGGAATACAAGGTATACATGACACTTCGCAATGAATATTATATCTTATCATGAAACATAGAAATGAGATGCGATATGGCGATTTATGAAGCATTTGATGTCTATTACTTCGATACGTAGACATCTGCAAACGCTATTTCCTAGCAAGAAATTGTAGCATTTACATCCATTTGATGTATAGACGAGATATACATAACACTGCACAATGTATATTATATCTTATCATGAAACATAGAGATGAGTTGCGATATCGCGATTTAAGAAGCATTAGAAATCTATTGCTTCGATTCGTAGACATCTGCAAACGCTATTTCCTAGCAAGGAAGTGTCGCATTTACATACATTTTAAGTGTATGCGAGGTAGACATGACCCATCGCAATGAATATTATATATTGTCATGAAACATAGAAATGAGATGCGATATCGCGATTTAAGAATCATTAGAACACTATTGCTTCGATACGTAGACATTTGCAAACGCTACTTCCTAACAAGGGAGTGTCGCATTTACATTCTGTTGAAAGGAATACGAAGTATACATGACACTTCACAATGAATATTATATCTTATCATGAAACATAGAATTGAAATGCGATATGGCGATTTATGAAGCATTAGAACTCTATTGCTTCGATACTAGATATGTGCAAACGCTATTTCCTAGCAACGAAGTCTCGCATTTACATTCTTTTGAGGTGAATACGAGGTATACATAACACTGCACAATGAATATTATATCTTATCATGTAACATAGAAATGAGATGCGATAGGGCGATTTATGAAGCATTAGATGTCTATTGCTTCGATACGTAGACATCTGCAAACGCTATTTCCTAGCAACGAAGTGTCGCATTTACATTCTTTTGAGGTGAATACGAGGTATACATAACACTGCACAATGAATATTATATCTTATCATGTAACATAGAAATGAGATGCGATATGGCGATTTATGAAGCATTGGATGTCTATTGCTTCGATACGTAGACATCTGCAAACGCTATTTCCTAGCAAGGAAGTGTCACATTTACATTCTTTTGAAAGGAATACGAGGTATACATGACACTTTGCAATGAATATTATATTTTATCATGAAACATAGAAATGAGATGCGGTATGACGATTTGAGAAGCATTAGAACTCTATTGCTTCGATACGTAGACATCTGCAAACGCTACTTCCTAGCAAGGAAGTGTCGCATTTACATACATTTTAAGTGTATGCGAGGTAGACATGACCCATCGCAATGAATATTATATATTGTCATGAAACATAGAAATGAGATGCGATATCGCGATTTAAGTATCATTAGAACACTATTGCTTCGATACGTAGACATTTGCAAACGCTACTTCCTAGCAAAGAAATGTCCCATTTACATTCTTTTGAGAGGAATACGATGTATACATGATACTTCGCAATGAATATTATATCTCATCATGATACATAGAAATGAGATGCGATATGGCGATTTATGAAGGATTAGATGTCTATTGCTTCGATACGTAGACATCTGCAAGCGCTATTTCCTACGAAGGAAGAGTCACATTTACATTCTTTTCAAGTGAATACGAGGTATACATAACACTTCACAATGAGTATTATATGTTATCATGAAACATAGAATTGTGATGCCATATGACGATTTAAGAAGCATTAGAAATCTATTGCTTCGATACGCAGATATCTGCAAACGCTATTTCCAAACAAGGAAGTGTCGCATTAAATTCTTTTGAAGTGAATACGAGGCATACATAACACTCCACAATGAATATTATACATTATCATGAAACATAGTAATGAGTAGCGATATTGCGTACTGAGAAGCATTAGAACTCTAATGCCACCATACGTAGACGTCTGCAAACGCTATTTCCTAGCAAGGAAGAGTCGCATTTACATCTATTTGAAGTATAGACGAGACATACATAACACTGCACAATGAATATTATATCTTAACATGAAACATAGAAATGAGATGCGATATGGCGATATAAGAAGCATTAGAAGCCTATTGGTTCGATACGTAGACATCTGCAAACGTTACTTCCTAGCAAGGAAGTGTCGCATTTACATTCTTTTGAAAGGAATACGAGGTATACATGACACTTCGCAATGAATATTATATCGTATCATGAAACATAGAAATGAGATGCGGTATGACGATTTGAGAAGCATTAGAACTCTATTGCTTCGATACGTAGATATCTGCAAACGCTATTTCCTAGCAAGGATGTGTCGCATTTACATTCTTTTGAAGTGAATACTAGGTATACATAACACTGCACAATGAATATTATATCTTAACATGAAGCATAGAAATGAGATGCGATATCGCGTTTTAAGAAGCATTAGAACTCTATTGCTACGATACGTAGACATCCGCAAACGCTATTTCCTAGCATGGAAGTGTCGCATTTACATTCTTTTGAAGTGAATACGCGGTATACATGACACTTCGCATTGAATATTATATCTCATTATGAAACATAGAAATGAGATGCGATATCGCGTTTTAAGAAGCATTAGAAATCTTTTGCTTCGATACGTAGACATCTGCAAACGCTATTTAATAGCAAGGAAGTGTCGCATTTATATTCATTTGAAGTGTATGCGAGGTGTACATAGCTCTGCACAATGAATATTATATCTTATCATGAAACGTAGATATGAGATGCGATAAGACGATTTAAGGAGCATTGGAAAACTATTGCATCGATACATAGACATCTGCAAACGCTATTTCCAAGCAAGGAAGTGTCGCATTTACAAACTTTTGAAGTGAATACGAGGTATTCATAACACTGCACAACGAATATTATATCTTATTATGAAACATAAAAATGAGATGCGATATCGCGATGTAAGAGGCATTAGAATTCTATTGCTTCGATACGTAGAATCTGCAAACGCTATTTCCTAGGAAGCAAGTGCCGCATTTACATTCATTTTAAGTGTATGCGAGGTACACATGGCACATCGCAATGAATATTATATCTTATCATGAAACATAGAAATGAGATGTGATATGGCGATATAAGAAGCATAAGAAATCTATTGCTTCGATACGTAGACTTCTGCAAACGCTATTTCCTAGCAAGGAAGTGTCGCATTTACATTCTTTTGAAGTGAATACTAGGTATACATAACACTGCACAATGAATATTATATATTATCATGAAACATAGAAATGAGAAGCGATATGGCGACTTAAGAAGCCTTAGATCCCTATTGCTTCGATACGTAGACATCTGCTAACGATACATCCTAGCAAGGAAGTATCGCATTTACATTCTTTTGAATGGAATACGAGGTATACATGGCACTTCGCAATGAATATTATATCTTATCATGAAACATAGAAATGTGATGCGATATCGCGATTTAAGAAGCTTTAGAACAATATTGCTTCGATACGTAGATATCTGCAAACACTATTTCCTAGCTGGGAACTGTTGTATTCACATTCATTTGAAGTGTATGCGAGGTATACATGACACTACGCAATGAATACTATATATATTATCACGAAACATAGATATGAGATGCGATAACGCGAATTAGCATGCTTTAGAAATCTATTGCTTCGATACGTAGACGTCTGCAAACGCTATTTCCTAACAAGGAAGTGCCGCATTTACATTCATTTTAAGTGTATGCGAGGTATACATGGCACTTCGCAATGAATATTATATATTATCGTGAAACATACAAAAGGGGAAGCGATAACGCGATTTGAGAAGCATTAGAGCTCTAATGCCACGATACGTAGACATCTTCAAACGCTACTTCCTAGCAAGGAAGTGTCGCGTTTACATTCATTTGAAGTATAGACGAGATATACATAACACTGCACAATGAATATTATATCTTATCATGAAACATAGAAATGAGATGCGATATGGCGATTTAAAAAGCATAAGAAATCTATTGCTTCGATACGTAGACATCTGCAAACGCTGCATCCCAGCAAGGAAGTGTCGCATTTACATTCTTTTGAAGTGAGTACGAGGTATACATGACACTTCGCAATGAATATTATATCTTAACATGAAGCACAGAAATGAGATGCGATATGACGATTTAAGAAGCGTTAGAACTCTATTGCTACGATACGTAGACTTCTGCAAACGCTATTTCCTAGCAAGGAAGTGTCGCATTTACATTCATTTGAAGTATAGACGAGATATACATAACACTGCACAATGAATATTATATCTTATCATGAAACATAGAAATGAGATGCGATATCGCGATATAACAAGCGTTAAAACTCTATTGCTATGATACGTAGACACCTACAAACGCTATTTCCTAGCAAGGAAGTGACGCATTTACATTCTTCTGATGTGAATACGAGGTATACATAACACTGCACAATGAATATTATATGTAATCATGAAACACAGAAATGAGATGCGATATCGCGATTGAAGAAGGGTCAGAACACTATTGCTTCGATACGTAGACAACTGCAAACGCTATTTCCTAGCAGGGTATTGTCGCATTTACTTTCTTTTGAAGTGAATACGAGGAGTACATAACACTGCACATTGAATATTATACCTTATCATGTAACATAGGAATGAGATGCGATATCGCGCTTTAGGTGGCATTAGAATTCTATTGCTACGATACGTAGACATCTGAAAACGCTATTTCCTAGCAATGAAGTGTCGCATTTACATTCATTTGAAGTGTATGCCAGGTATACATGACACTTCGCAGTGAATATTATATATTACCATGAAACATAGAAATGAGAAGCGATATGGCGACTTAAGAAGCATTAGATCCCTATTGCTTCGATACGTAGACATCTGCTAACGCTACATCCTAGCAAGGAAGTGTCGCATTTACATTCTTTTGAAAGGAATACGAGGTATACATGACACATCGCAATGAATATTATATATTATCATGAAACAAAGAAATGAGAAGCGATATCGCGATTTGAGAAGCATTAGATCCCTATTGCTTCGATACGTAGACACCTGCAAACGCTATTTCCTAGCAAGGATGTGTCGCATTTAGATTCTTTTCGACAGGAATACGAGGTATACATGACTCTTCGCAATGAATATTGTATATTATCATGAACCATAGAAATGAGAAGCGATATCGCGTTTTGAGAAGCAGTGGATATCTAATCCCACGATACGTAGAAATCTGCAAACGCTATTTCCTAGGAAGGAAGGGTCGCATTTACATTCATTTCAAGTATAGACGAGACATACATAACACTGCACAATGAATATTATATCTTATCACGAAACATAGAAGAGAGAAGCGATATCGCGTTTTAAGAGGCATTAGAATTCTACGGCCTCGATGCGGAGACATCTGCAAACGCTATTTCCTAGCATTGAGGTGTCGCACTTACATTCTTTTGAAGTGAATACGAGGTACACATGACACTTCGCAATGAATATTATACCTTATCATGAAACATAGAAGAGAGATGCGATATCGCGTTTTGAGAAGCATTAGAACTCTATTGCTTCGATACGTAGACATCTGAGAGCGCTATTTCCTAGAGAGGAAGTGTCGCATTTACATTCATTTGAAGTGTATGCGAGGTATACATGACACTTCGCAATGAACATTATATCTTATCATGAAACATGGAAATGAGATGCGATATCTCGATTTAAGAATCATTAGAACTCTATTGCTTTGATACGTAGATATCTGCAAACGCTATATCCTAGCAAGGAAGTGTCGCATTTACATTCATTTGAAGTGCAGACGAGGTATACATGACACTTCGCAATGAACATTATATCTTATCACGTAACATAGAAGTGAGATGCGATATCGCGATTCAAGGAGCATTAGAAATCTATTGCTTCGATTCGTAGATATCTGGAAACGCTATTTCCTAGCAAGGAAGTGTCGCATTTACATTCTTTTGAACTGAATACGAGGTATGCACAACACTCCACAATGAATATTATATCTTATCATGAAACATAGAAATGAGGAGCTATATCGCGTTTTAAGTAGCATTAGAACTCTATTGCTAATATACGTAGAAATATGCAATCGCTATTTCCTAGCATGTAAGTGTCGCATTTACATTCTTTAGAAGTGAGTACGAAGTATACGTGACACTTCGCAATGAATATTATAACTTATCATGAAACATAGAAATGAGATGCGATATCTCGATATAAGATGCATTAGAACTCTATTGCTTCGACACGTAGACATCCGCAAACGCTATTTCCTAGCAAGTTAGAGCCTCTATACATTCTTTGAAGTGAATACGAGGTATACATGAGCAATGAATATTATATCTTATCATGAAAAATAGAAATGTGATGCGATATTGCGTTTTAAGAAGCGTTAGACATCTATTGCTACGATACGTAGACATCTGAAAACGCTGCATCCCAGCAAGGAAGTGTCGCATTTACATTCTTTTGAAGTGAGTACGAGGTATACATGACACTTCGCAATGAATATTATATCTTAACATGAAGCACAGAAATGAGATGCGATATGACGATTTAAGAAGCGTTAGAACTCTATTGCTACGATACGTAGACTTCTGCAAACGCTATTTCCTAGCAAGGAAGTGTCGCATTTACATTCATTTGAAGTATAGACGAGATATACATAACACTGCACAATGAATATTATATCTTATCATGAAACATAGAAATGAGATGCGATATCGCGATATAACAAGCGTTAGAACTCTATTGCTATGATACGTAGACACCTACAAACGCTATTTCCTAGCAAGGAAGTGACGCATTTACATTCTTCTGATGTGAATACGAGGTATACATAACACTGCACAATGAATATTATATGTAATCATGAAACACAGAAATGAGATGCGATATCGCGATTGAAGAAGGGTCAGAACACTATTGCTTCGATACGAAGACGTCTGCAAACGCTATTTCCTAGGAAGGAAGTGTCGCATTTACATTCTTTTGAAATGAATACGAGGTAAGCATGACACTTCGCAAAGAATATTATATCTTATCACGAAACATAGAAATGAGATGCGATATCGCGATTTAAGAAGCTTTAGAACACTATTTCTTCGATACGGAGAAATCTGCAAACGCTATTTCCTAGCAGGGTATTGTCGCATTTACTTTCTTTTGAAGTGAATACGAGGAGTACATAACACTGCACATTGAATATTATACCTTATCATGTAACATAGGAATGAGATGCGATATCGCGCTTTAGGTGGCATTAGAATTCTATTGCTACGATACGTAGACATCTGAAAACGCTATTTCCTAGCAATGAAGTGTCGCATTTACATTCATTTGAAGTGTATGCCAGGTATACATGACACTTCGCAGTGAATATTATATATTACCATGAAACATAGAAATGAGAAGCGATATGGCGACTTAAGAAGCATTAGATCCCTATTGCTTCGATACGTAGACATCTGCTAACGCTACATCCTAGCAAGGAAGTGTCGCATTTACATTCTTTTGAAAGGAATACGAGGTATACATGACACATCGCAATGAATATTATATATTATCATGAAACAAAGAAATGAGAAGCGATATCGCGATTTGAGAAGCATTAGATCCCTATTGCTTCGATACGTAGACACCTGCAAACGCTATTTCCTAGCAAGGATGTGTCGCATTTAGATTCTTTTCGACAGGAATACGAGGTATACATGACTCTTCGCAATGAATATTGTATATTATCATGAACCATAGAAATGAGAAGCGATATCGCGTTTTGAGAAGCAGTGGATATCTAATCCCACGATACGTAGAAATCTGCAAACGCTATTTCCTAGGAAGGAAGGGTCGCATTTACATTCATTTCAAGTATAGACGAGACATACATAACACTGCACAATGAATATTATATCTTATCACGAAACATAGAAGAGAGAAGCGATATCGCGTTTTAAGAGGCATTAGAATTCTACGGCCTCGATGCGGAGACATCTGCAAACGCTATTTCCTAGCATTGAGGTGTCGCACTTACATTCTTTTGAAGTGAATACGAGGTACACATGACACTTCGCAATGAATATTATACCTTATCATGAAACATAGAAGAGAGATGCGATATCGCGTTTTGAGAAGCATTAGAACTCTATTGCTTCGATACGTAGACATCTGAGAGCGCTATTTCCTAGAGAGGAAGTGCCGCATTTACATTCATTTGAAGTGTATGCCAGGTATACATGACACTTCGCAGTGAATATTATATATTACCATGAAACATAGAAATGAGAAGCGATATGGCGACTTAAGAAGCATTAGATCCCTATTGCTTCGATACGTAGACATCTGCTAACGCTACATCCTAGCAAGGAAGTGTCGCATTTACATTCTTTTGAAAGGAATACGAGGTATACATGACACATCGCAATGAATATTATATAT
The DNA here is from genome assembly GCF_050948175.1 of Xylocopa sonorina. Classification (NCBI taxonomy): domain Eukaryota; kingdom Metazoa; phylum Arthropoda; class Insecta; order Hymenoptera; family Apidae; genus Xylocopa; species Xylocopa sonorina. The sequence continues at coordinate 206,480 of NW_027490308.1, forward strand.
TATCATGAAACAAAGAAATGAGAAGCGATATCGCGATTTGAGAAGCATTAGATCCCTATTGCTTCGATACGTAGACACCTGCAAACGCTATTTCCTAGCAAGGATGTGTCGCATTTAGATTCTTTTCGACAGGAATACGAGGTATACATGACTCTTCGCAATGAATATTGTATATTATCATGAACCATAGAAATGAGAAGCGATATCGCGTTTTGAGAAGCAGTGGATATCTAATCCCACGATACGTAGAAATCTGCAAACGCTATTTCCTAGGAAGGAAGGGTCGCATTTACATTCATTTCAAGTATAGACGAGACATACATAACACTGCACAATGAATATTATATCTTATCACGAAACATAGAAGAGAGAAGCGATATCGCGTTTTAAGAGGCATTAGAATTCTACGGCCTCGATGCGGAGACATCTGCAAACGCTATTTCCTAGCATTGAGGTGTCGCACTTACATTCTTTTGAAGTGAATACGAGGTACACATGACACTTCGCAATGAATATTATACCTTATCATGAAACATAGAAGAGAGATGCGATATCGCGTTTTGAGAAGCATTAGAACTCTATTGCTTCGATACGTAGACATCTGAGAGCGCTATTTCCTAGAGAGGAAGTGTCGCATTTACATTCATTTGAAGTGTATGCGAGGTATACATGACACTTCGCAATGAACATTATATCTTATCATGAAACATGGAAATGAGATGCGATATCTCGATTTAAGAATCATTAGAACTCTATTGCTTTGATACGTAGATATCTGCAAACGCTATATCCTAGCAAGGAAGTGTCGCATTTACATTCATTTGAAGTGCAGACGAGGTATACATGACACTTCGCAATGAACATTATATCTTATCACGTAACATAGAAGTGAGATGCGATATCGCGATTCAAGGAGCATTAGAAATCTATTGCTTCGATTCGTAGATATCTGGAAACGCTATTTCCTAGCAAGGAAGTGTCGCATTTACATTCTTTTGAACTGAATACGAGGTATGCATAACACTCCACAATGAATATTATATCTTATCATGAAACATAGAAATGAGGAGCTATATCGCATTTTAAGTAGCATTAGAACTCTATTGCTAATATACGTAGAAATATGCAATCGCTATTTCCTAGCATGTAAGTGTCGCATTTACATTCTTTAGAAGTGAGTACGAAGTATACGTGACACTTCGCAATGAATATTATAACTTATCATGAAACATAGAAATGAGATGCGATATCTCGATATAAGATGCATTAGAACTCTATTGCTTCGACACGTAGACATCTGCAAACGCTATTTCCTAGCAAGTTAGAGCCTCTATACATTCTTTGAAGTGAATACGAGGTATACATGAGCAATGAATATTATATCTTATCATGAAAAATAGAAATGTGATGCGATATTGCGTTTTAAGAAGCGTTAGACATCTATTGCTACGATACGTAGACATCTGAAAACGCTATTAAATAGCAAGGAAGTGTCGCATTTAGAATCTTTTGAAGTGAATACGGAGTATACATAACACGCCACAATGAATATTATATCTTATCATGAAGCATAGAAATGAGAAGCGATATCGCGATTGAAAAAGCATTAGAAATCCATTGCTACGATACGTAGACATCTGCAAACGCTATTTAATAGCAAGGAAGTGTCGCATTTACATTCATTTGAAGTGTAGACGAGGAGTACATAACACTTCGCAACGAATCTTATATCTTATCATGAGGCATAGAAATAAGACGCGATTTAAGAAGCATCGCGTTTATGAAGCATTATTATTAAGCGATATCGCGTTTTAAGAAGCATTAGAACTCCATTGCTGCGATACGTAGATATCTGGAAACGCCATTTCCTAGCAAGGAAGTGTCGCATTCACATTCCTTTGAAGTGACTACGAGGTATACATAACACTCCACAATGAATATTATATCTTATCATGAATCATAGAAATGAGTTGCGATATCTCGATTTATCAAGCGTTAGAACTCTGTTCCTTCGAAACGTAGACATTTGCAAACGCTACTTCCTAGCAAGGAAGTGTCGCATTTACATTCTTTAGAAGTGAATAAGAGCTATACATGACACTTCGCAATGAATATTATATCTTATCATGAAACATAGAAATCAGATGCGATATCGCGTTTTGAGAAGCATTAGAATTCTATTGCTTCAATACGTAGACATCTGCAAACGCTATTTCCAAGATAGGAAGTGTCGCATTTACATTCATTTGAAGTGTATGCAAGGTATACATGACACTTCGCAATGAATATTATATCTTATCATGAAACATAAAAATGAGATACGATTTCGCGTTTTAAGAAGCATTAGAACTCAATTGCTTGGGTACGTAGACATCTGCCAACGCTATTTCCTAGGAAGGAAGTGTCGCATTTGCATTCTTTTGAAGCGAGTACGATGTAGACATAACACTCCACAATGAATATTATATCTTATCAGGATAGATAGAAATGAGATTCGATATCGCGATTTAAGAAGCATTAGAACACTTTTGCTTCGATACGTAGACATCTGCAAACGCTATTTCCTACCAAGGAAGTATCGCATTTACATTCACTTGAAGCGCATGCGAGGTATACATGACACTTCGCAATTAATATTATATCTTACCATGAGTATAGAAATGAGATGCGATATCGCGTTTTGAGAAGCGTTAGATCTCTGATGCTACGATACGTAGACATCTGGAAACGCTATTTACTAGCAAGGAAGAGTCGCATTTACATTCATTTGAGGAGTATGCGAGGTATACAAGACACTTGGCAATGAATATTATATCTTATCATAAAACATAGAAAAGAGATGCGATAACTCTATTTAAGAGGCATTAGAACTCTATTGCTTCTGTCACGTCCTGGCGAACAAATTATTCGTATCCCAGGAGGCTGAATGACTCAAGCCTTTTAGTCGCGAATTCGGTCCGGTATAAAACGCGTATGACCGGGTCCGTCGATTCTGGCAATACGCGGGCACCGTAAACAATCGCGTACGCGTGTAAGGAGGGATTTTACTTACCTTTCGCTGATTTCTCTCTTCTGCTTTCAGATGTGGCGATCATCGAAGGTCGTTCTCGGGGGAGGAGTCGGCGTACGGCTGGCTGGAATCGGCGTTGTGACGGTGGAAGCTGCGATGAATGTCACCGTCCGTCGATGAACGAAGAATTCTGGCGTTTTACCAACGTATTCCGCACGAGATAATGGATTAAATTCTTCCTCCCGGCGCGAATACTTCGTTTGTAAACACTCAAGTTGTTACGAACTTGGAAGAATTTGTATTAAAATAAAATTGAATTTAGAAATGGAGTTGGAATGAACCAGAACTTGATGTGGTAGAAGAATAATAAAGTATATTCTAAATCAAAGAGTACAAGAACAATTATTTCTAAGTATTAAGACTAGGTTAACTATGAATTAGGAATTAGAACAAAGACTTTAGAACTAGGAACCTCATCGAGGCTGCGCGACGGCCCTAAGGCGCGACTTGGAAGAGACTTGGAATTAGAAGTGCCCGAAGGCGAGATAGAACTGTACCGTACTGACGGTACTGACTGGCTGTGTCTGACTGTCCGTCATGACTGTCTGTAATTGACTGTCTGTAATTGACTGTGTCTCCCAAGATGCGCCTGCGACCTCTTCGACTCTCGGAGCGCTTCGGTCGCGTGCGAACGTAGGTGGGAGTATGTGGACGCCGGAGTGGGGTCTCGGCGTTGCGTGGTGGGGCTAGCGGCGCGTGCCGCTGAGGCGGTCGCGATTTCGCGCGTCGCGGCTTACTTAATTAGCGCAACTTATGAATATAGAGGTACAAGTATGAAATTAGAAACTACGCCTTAAATGTAAAATGTGTGTTGTTTGTGTCGTTATAAAGTTGTGTCGTGTAAATTCTATGAGCTAGGAATACAGAGTTTAGAATGTAGGAGTATATATATAATGTTAATTAATAATCTTAGAAATAGTATTTTGGGCATGGCAGATCTGGGATGGTGAAATCGTAGAGTCCTTTGTACGGTGAGGGTTCCCGTCGTCGGATCTCGTAGAGGTTGATTCTCCTGGTACGTCCCTGGAGTGAGCGAGAGGGCGAGTTTCCCTGCAGGTAAGAGTGAGACGGTGGGTGACTCCTTGAGTGGGAGCGAGACAGCGCACATGGTCCTCGGTGCGAGTGGGACAGAGTGTGTTGCCCTTGGAGCGAGAGAGGTGGCGAACACCTCTGCGGGTGCGAGTGAGACGGAGGGTAGGTCCCTTGGAGTGAGAGAGACGGCGAGCACCTCTGCGGGTGCGAGCGAGTCGATGGTCGTAGCCCTTGGCCTGAGTGAGACGGCGAGTTGCGCCTGGGTGTTGCCTGTGGTGCAGGCGCGTGAGGGTGGTTGCTGTGGTGCGTTGAGAGGGTGGCAGGCGGCACGCCTGACGTCACACCTTCCCCCTTAGAAAAAGAATTTCGCCTATGGCGAAATCTCTGGACTGATGTGGCCTCGATGTGGGATGCTACTCGTTTCGTGTGCTGTGGAGGAGATTGGTCCTCCTTGGCGTGTATGCTGCTCTCATCTCGTGGATGCTGTGGTCTATCATCTCGTGGATGCTGTGGGCTCTCGTCTCGTGGATGCTGTGGTCTCTGCGTATGTTGTGCTGCTACGGCTGCACTCTGTTTGGTTGCACTTTTCTTCTGTGGTGCACTTTGTTCGTTTGTCACTGTCACCGATTCTTTTACTCTTTGTTCATTAAGATTTTCAGTTTTTGATTTCGACTTACACTTTTCACTGTCTCCTACATTCGATCGAACTCTCATACGTGCATTCATCGTTTGTAGGCGCTTACAATTTTTTAATTTATTTGAATACACAATCTTGTGCCTCCCCTTAACATTCATTTTTACATTATTGTTAGGTAGAATTTCCAAGATCTTATATGGGCCTGTGTATTGAGAATCGAATTTATGTCTAAGTGGTTCGCGGAGCAAATAAACCCATTGTCCGATTTGGAAATCCTTTACATTAAGTTTCTTATCGTAATAGAATATAGGGCGTGTTTTTGCACAGTCTAAGTTTGTTTTCGCTATTTCTTGTGAAGTACGTATTCTATCGTTGAGTTCATCTAAATACGCGGCGTACGATTCGTTTTCTAATAATTGATCTATTTGACGTTGTATTTCTTCCTTGTGTATCGGCGGGAAGCGGTATTGTTTCACGTTTATTGGGTGATCGTTTATCGTTGGAATGCGGTGCTCGGTTACATTGGTAAATCCTAATTTATCGCCTGGGAGATGGAATAAATCTTGATTGTTAGAAATCAGTTTGTAGATATTATTTCTTTCTTCGCTGTTTAGATGATCTAGACGGAGTGACGCGACTATTTCCTCGAATCGGCTTTGAGGTCGCGTTACATTTTGAGTGGCGCGCGGAGTGTCGCGTTTCGAGTGTCGTTCGCTATCGCTTTTGAGAAGAGGTTTATTTTGTGTATCTTTCACGCGGATGTTTAAGTTACGTTGCGTACCTTCGATGGCACTTGAACAAATTTTTGTGGATTTTGAGGTTGTTATTGGAAGATTTATCATGATTGGAAACTTTGTGTTGAATATCGCGTGACGATGGTAAGAGATTTTCGTTGGAATTCGTAGAATTTGAAGTGGATTTTGAAACAATGTTAGCATAAGATACAGTGGGATTTGGGAATACTCGTTTTAGAGTGGATACAGTGGATTTGGAATTAGTCGAGTTAGTACGCATGCTTGAGACAGTGGATTTAGTATTAATTGGATTAGTAGGCATGCTGGAAACAGTGGATTTAGTATTAGTAGAATTAGTAGGCATGCTTGAAACAGTGGATTTAGTATTCATTTTTGTATTAGAAACAGTGGATTTAGAAGTATTCGTAAATAACGAATATAACGCTGGTTCTCGTTTCAGCGATTCGAGAACGGGAAGCGGGTCCAGATGAATTCTGGGCACCGCGATCTCGATCTCGGTATCGGTCGCATTAATTATGCGTGCTATCGCATGGCCGTTTCGCACTTTAACGATAGCATCACCGAAATATACTCCCTTCGCGATCTGTGTTCGGGGGATTATTCCTTCGCCTACGCCTGAATTAATTATTCCGACGCGTATGCCCGAGTTAGTCCGCGGAGGAAGTATTATTTTATTTAAAACGTCTTCGCGACGTGCAAATAGGATCCTATTCCCGTGCCACAGGATATATTTATTTCTAAAAGATATATCCGCGTCTGCACAAAACCCGGATCCCAGGATCCCGGCGGTTTTAATTGGGAAGTCGGAACTGACGACATTAAACGGAACATCACGAGAAAATATCGGTAACGTAACCGTCCCTAAGGTGGCTACGGTACCCTGAGTTACTCTGGTAATAGTTAGGCGTTCTGCAGTGTTAATTAGAGTTTTAGGTTTTAGCGCGTTTTCCTTGATCACGTTGATCTCGGCTCCGGTGTCGATCATCATTACTACGGGTTCAATTAACGCGTTAGAATTTATGACAACCGTGGGGACGCTAGTTTTACCCGTTATGTTTACTGCTGCTCTTCTATTATCGAGGTTGACTCGTCGTTCGTTAAGGCGAGAACTCGGCGATCGTAGCCGGCCTCGCGTACCGTCTCGCGGCGGGTCGGGAGGCCGTTCGCGTTTCCCGGATTCGGGCGCGAAACGTTATTTCCGACATTATTAAATTGTCGCTTTCGACATTCGTCTATGCTATGTCCCAGGTTTCGGCAGTACCTACAAACGATATCCCGTCGATCGGGCGGTGCGTACTGACCGCGTGGAGGTCCCGTTACAAGCGGTCGTTCCTGTCGAGGATACCTCGGGGTTTCTTCCCGTGGGTACGTGACTGACGGTCTATGACTTGCGTACTTGCAGTCGCAAGTGACATGACCGCGACTATTACAACGAGCGCAAACCGATTCTTGCCGGCGCTCGAAGTGAAAATTTTCCGTACGGGGACGCGACGAGAAGAGTCTCTCTTTGTCTAATTCGTGTCGCCTGTACAACTCCTTAGCGTGAGCGAACGCGTCCGCGTATGTTTCGTACAATCGCGTGTTTATGGAATGTCGAATTTCCGGGATAAGCCCGTCGCAAAAACACCTAAGCGTAAGCGCGTCTATTCCGGAACGTGAATTTACTAATTCGGCGGAATCGAATCGTTCGCAGTCGATTGCTGCGTTACGTAGGTCTTTAATTCTACCTATGAAATCGAGGATATGTTCTCCTGGGCGCATGAAAGTATTAGTTAGTTCGCCCCTGTAACGGTCGGTTGACTTTGTATTTTCGATTGCGGCTCGTAGAATATCGGTCAGTTGTCCGACCGAAGAGCATTGCTCGTCCTCTACGGCCAGATATGCACGGCCGCGTAAACGATTGACAATGAGTTTGGTGAACGAGGGTTCTCCTTCGGGCGAAATCAACTCCCTTGCCCGTTTACAGGCCCGCACGAACTGTAATATTGGGAAGTTTTTGCCATCAAATATAGGGATGCTATCTATTGCTTCGCGAAAAATAAGCCTATCTGTTTGGGAGTTTGGTGAATCAGACCCTGAGCTACGTGTCGGTTGCAGGTGCGGAGTTCCGAAAGAGATAGTGTCGGCGTTTGCGGATTGTGCCGCGCGTAAGTATTCCAATTCCCGACGCATGAAATCTATTTGGCGATTTAACGTAGCGATCGCTTGTTCTTTATCCGTATTATCGTTTGAAGGTCCGACGGCGTCGTTTGCAAGAGCATCGTGAAAATCTAACGTTCGGTGAGTATCGGATTCGGTTGCGGCGGCGTCCTTCTGTACCTGAAGCCGCGTTCGCTTTGTCGGCGTGCGCGTTGCCATGGCTGTTCGTACACTTATTCAGCAGAATTTCCGATAAGTTATACGCGAAAATCCCACCGCTGCCACCAGAAATTTTGTCACGTCCTGACGAAAAAATTATTGGTATCCCAGGAGGCTGAATGACACTTGCTATTTCCTAGCAAGGAAGTGTCGCATTTACATTCATTTGAAGTATAGACGAGATATACATAACACTGCACAATGAATATTATATCTTATCATGAAACAAAGAAATGAGATGCGATATCGCGATTTAAGAAGCTTTAGAACTCTTTTGCTTCGATACGTAGATATCTGCAAACGCTATTTCCTAGCAAGGATCTGTTGCATTTACATTCATTTGAAGTGTATGCGAGGTATACATGACACTTGGCAATGAATATTATATATTATCATGAACCATAGAAATGAGAAGCGATATCGCGTTTTGAGAAGCAGTGGATCTCTAATCCCACGATACGTAGACATCTGCAAACGCTATTTCCTAGCATGGAAGTGTCGCATTTACATTCTTTTGAAGTGAATACGAGGTAATCATGACACTTCGCAATGAATATTATATCTTATCATGAAACATAGAAGTGAGATGCGATATCGCGTTCTAAGAAGCATTAGAAATTTATTGCTACGATACATAGACATATGGAAACGCTATTCCCTAGCATGGAAGTGTCGCATTTACATTCTTTTGAAGTGAATGCGAGGTGTACATAACACTCCACAATGAATATTGTATCTTATCACGAAACATAGAAATGAAATGCGACATCTAGTTTTAAGTAGCATTAAAACTCTACTGCTACGATACGTAGACATCTGCAAACGCTATTTCCTAGCATGGAAGTGTCGCATTTACATTCTTTTGAAGTGAATACGAGATATACATGACACTTCGCAATGAATATTATATGTTATCATGAAACATTGGAGTGAGATGCGATATCGCATTTTAAGAAGCATTAGAACACTATTGCTACGATACCTAGACATCTGCAAACGCTATTTCCTAGCATGGATGTGTCGCATTTACATTCTTTTGAAGTGAATGCGATGTGTACATAACACTTCGCAATGAATATTATATCTTATCATGAAACATAGAAGTGAGATGCGATATCGCGTTTTAGGAAGCATTAGAACTCTTTTGTTACGATATGTAGACATCTGCAAACGCTACTTCCTAGCATGGAAGTGTCGCATTTACATTCTTTTGAAGTGAATACGAGATATACATGACACTTCGCAATGAATATTATATCTTATCATGATACATAGGAATGAGGTGCTATATCGCGCTTTGAGAAGCATTAGAACTCTATTGCTAATATACGTAGACATCTGCAAACAATATTTCCTAGCAAGGAAATGTCGCACTTACATTCCATTGAAGTGTATACGAGGTATACATAACATTACACAATGAATATTATATCTTATTACGAAACATAGAAATGAAATACGACATCTCGTTTTAAGAAGCATTAGTACTCTATTGCTAATATACGTAGACATCTGCAAACAATATTTCCTAGCAAGAAAATGTCGCAATTACATTCCATTGAAGTGAATACGAGGTATACATAACATTACACAATGAATATTATATCTTATTACGAAACATAGAAATGAGATGCGACATCTCGTATTAAGAAGCATTAGAACTCTATTGCTACGATACGTAGACATCTGCAAACGCTATTTCCTATCATGGAAGTGTCGCATTTACATTCTTCTGATGTGAATACGAGATATACATGACACTTCGCAATGGATATTATATCTTATCATGAAACATAGAAATGGGATGCGATATCGCTATTTAAGAAACATTAGAACTCTATTGCTTCGATACGTAGACATCTGGGAACGCTATTTCCTTGAAAGGAAGTGGCGCATTTACATTCATTTGAAGTGAATACGAGGTATACATAACACTCTACCATGTATATTATATCTTATCACGAAACATAGAAATGAAATATGACATCTCGTTTTAAGAAGCATTAGAACTCTATTGCTACGATACGTGGACATCTGCAAACGCTATTTCCTAGCATGGAAGTGTCGCATCTACATTCTTTTGAAGTGAATACGAGGTATACATGACAATTCGCAATGAATATTATACCTTATCATGAAACATAGAAGAGATATGCGATATCGCGTTTTAGTAAGCATTAGAACTCTATTGCTACGATACGTAGACATCTGCAAACACTGTTTCCTAGCATGGAAGTGTCGCATATACATTTTTTTGAAGTGAATACGAAATATACATGACACTTCGCAATGAATATTATATATTATCATGAAACATAGAAGTGAGATGCGATATCGCGTTCTAAGAAGCATTAGAACCCTATTGCTACGGTACGTAGACATCTGCAAACACTATTTCCTAGCATGGAAGTGTCGCATTTACATTCTTTTGAAGTGAGTACGAGGTATACATGACACTTCGCAATGAATATTATATCTTATCATGAAACATAGAAATGAGGTGCTATATCGCGTTTTGAGAAGCATTAGAACTCTATTGCTAATATACGTAGATATCTGCAAACTCTATTTCCTAGCATGGAAGTGTCGCATATACATTTTTTTGAAGTGAATACGAAATATACATGACACTTCGCAATGAATATTATATATTATCATGAAACATAGAAGTGAGATGCGATATCGCGTTCTAAGAAGCATTAGAACCCTATTGCTACGGTACGTAGACATCTGCAAACACTATTTCCTAGCATGGAAGTGTCGCATTTACATTCTTTTGAAGTGAGTACGAGGTATACATGACACTTCGCAATGAATATTATATCTTATCATGAAACATAGAAATGAGGTGCTATATCGCGTTTTGAGAAGCATTAGAACTCTATTGCTAATATACGTAGATATCTGCAAACTCTATTTCCTAGCATGGAAATTTCGCACTTACATTCCACTGAAGTGAATACGAGGTATACGTAACATTACACAATGAATATTATATCTAATTACGAAACATAGAAATGAAATACGACATCTCGTTTTAAGAAGCATTAGATCCCTATTGCTGTGATACGTAGATATCTGCAAACAATATTTCCTAGCAAGGAAGTGTCGCATTTACATTCTTGTGAAGTGAAATCGAGGTATACATGACACTTCGCAATGAATATTATATCTTGTCATGATACATAGAAGTGAGATGCGATATCGCGTTTTAAGAAGCATTAGAACCCTATTGCTACGATACGTAGACATCTGCAAACGCTACTTCCTAGCATGGAAGTGTCGCATTTACATTCATTTGAAGTGAATACGAGGTATACATGACACTTCACAATGAATATTATATCTTATCACGGAACATAGAAATGAAATGAGGCATCTCGTTTTAAGAAGCATTAGAACTCTATTGCTACGATACGTAGACATCTGCAAACGCTATTTCCTAGCATGGAAGTGTCATATTTACATTCTTTTGAAGTGAATACGAGGTATACATGACACTTCGCAATGAATATTATATCTTATCGTGAAACATAGAAGTGAGATGCGATATCGCGTTCTAAGAAGCATTAGAACTCTATTGCTACGATACGTAGACATCTGCAAACGCTATTTCCTAACATGGAAGTGTCTTATTTACGTTCTTTTGAAGTGAATACGGGGTATACATGACACATCGCAATAAATATTATATCTTCTCATGAAACATAGCAGTGAGTTGCGATATCGCGTTTTAAGAAGCATTAGAACTCTATTGCTACGATACGTAGACATTTGCAATGGCTATTCACTAGCATGGAAGGGTCGCATTTCCATTCTTTTGAAGTGAGTACGAGGTATACATATCACTCCATAATGAATATTATATCTTATCATGAAACATAGCAGTGAGATCCGATATCGCCTTTTAAGAAGCACTAGAACTCTATTGCTGCGATACGTAGACATCTGCAAAGGCTATTTCCTAGCATGGAAGAGTCGCATTTACATTCTTTTGAAGTGAGTACGAGGTATACATAACAATCCATAATGAATACTATATCTTATCATGAAATATAGCAGTGAGATGCGATATCGCGTTATAAGAAGTATTAGAACTCTATTGCTACGATACGTAGACATCTGCAAACGCTATTTCCTAGCATGGAAGTGTCGCATCTACATTCTTTTGAAGTGAATACGAAGTATACATGACAATTCGCAATGAATATTATACCTTATCATGAAACACATAAGAGAGATGCGATATCGCGTCTTAGGAAGCATTAGAACTCTATTGCTACGATACGTAGACATCTGCAAACGCTACTTCCTAGCATGGAGGTGTCGCATTTACATTCTTTTGAAGTGAATACGAGGTATACATGACAATTCGCAATGAATATTATACCTTATCATGAAACATGGAAGTGAGATGCAACATCTCGTTTTAAGAAGCATTAGAACTCTATTGCTAGGATACGTAGACATCTGCAAACGCTATTTCCTAGCATGTAAGTGTCGCATTTACATTCTTTTGAAGTGAGTACGAGGTATACATAACAATCCATAATGAATATTATATCTTATCATGAAATATAGCAGTGAGATGCGATATCGCGTTATAAGAAGTATTAGAACTCTATTGCTACGATACGTGGACATCTGCAAACGCTATTTCCTAGCATGGAAGTGTCGCATCTACATTCTTTTGAAGTGAATACGAAGTATACATGACAATTCGCAATGAATATTATACCTTATCATGAAACATAGAAGAGAGATGCGATATCGCGTCTTAGGAAGCATTAGAACTCTATTGCTGCGATACGTAGACATCTGCAAACGCTACTTCCTAGCATGGAGGTGTCGCATTTACATTCTTTTGAAGTGAATACGAGGTATACATGACAATTCGCAATGAATATTATACCTTATCATGAAACATGGAAGTGAGATGCAACATCTCGTTTTAAGAAGCATTAGAACTCTATTGCTAGGATACGTAGACATCTGCAAACGCTATTTCCTAGCATGTAAGTGTCGCGTATACATCCTTTTGAAGTGAATACGAGGTATACATGACACTTCGCAATGAATATTATATCTTATCATGAAACATGGAAGTGAGATGCGATATCGCTTTCTAAGAAGCTTTAGGACTCTCTTGCTACGATACGTAGACATCTGCAAACCCTATTTCCTAGCAGGGAAGTGTCGCATTTACATTCATTTGAAGTGAATACGAGGTATACATAATACTCTACAATGAATATTATATCTTACCAAGAAACATAGAAATGAAATGCGACATCTCGTTTTATAAAGCATTAGAATTCTATTGCTGCGATACGTAGACATCTGCAAACGCTATTTCCTAGCATGTAAGTGTCGCATTTACATTCTTTTGAAGTGAATACGAGGTATACATGACACATCGCAATGATTATTATATCTTATCATGAAACATAGGTGTGAGATGCGATATCGCGATTTAAGAAGCATTAGATCTCCCTTGCTACGATACGTAGACATCTGCAAACGCTATTTCCTAGCATGTAAGTGTCGCATTGACATTCTTTTGATGTGAATACGAGGTATACATGACACTTCGCAATGAATATTATATCTTATCATGAAACATAGAAATGCGATGCGACATCTCGTTTTAAGATGTATTAGAACTCTATTATTTCCATACGTAGTCGTCTGGAAACGCAATTTCCTAGCAAGGAAGTGTCACACTTACATCCTTTTGAAGTGAATACGAAGTATACATAACACTTCGCACTGAATATTATATCTTATCATGAAACATAGAAATGAGATGCGGCATCTCGTTTTAAGAAGCATTAGAACACTATTGTTACGACACGTAGACATCTGCAAACGCTATTTCCTAGCATGGAAGCGTCGCATTTACATTCTTGTCATGTGAATACGAAGTATACATGACACTTCGCAATGAATATTATATCTTATCATGAAACATAGAAGAGAGATGCGATATCGCGTCTTAGGAAGCATCAGAACTCTATTGCTACGATACGTAGACATCTGCAAACGCTACGTCCTAGCATGGAGGTGTCGCATTTACATTCTTTTGAAGTGAATACGAGGTATACATGACAATTCGCAATGAATATTATACCTTATCATGAAACATGTAAGTGAGATGCAACATCTCGTTTTAAGAAGCATTAGAACTCTATTGCTGGGATACGTAGACATCTGCAAACGCTATTTCCTAGCATGTAAGTGTCGCATTTACATCCTTTTGAAGTGAATACGAGGTATACATGACACTTCGCAATGAATATTATATCTTATCATGAAACATGGAAGTGAGATGCGATATCGCTTTCTAAGAAGCTTTAGGACTCTCTTGCTACGATACGTAGACATCTGCAAACCCTATTTCCTAGCAAGGAAGTGTCGCATTTACATTCATTTGAAGTGAATACGAGGTATACATAATACTCTACAATGAATATTATATCTTACCAAGAAACATAGAAATGAAACGCGACATCTCGTTTTATAAAGCATTAGAATTCTATTGCTGCGATACGTAGACATCTGCGAACGCTATTTCCTAGCATGTAAGTGTCGCATTTACATTCTTTTGAAGTGAATACGAGGTATACAGGACACATCGCAATGATTATTATATCTTATCATGAAACATAGGTGTGAGATGCGATATCGCGATTTAAGAAGCATTAGATCTCCCTTGCTACGATACGTAGACATCTGCAAACGCTATTTCCTAGCATGTAAGTGTCGCATTGACATTCTTTTGATGTGAATACGAGGTATACATGACACTTCGCAATGAATATTATATCTTATCATGAAACATAGAAATGCGATGCGACATCTCGTTTTAAGATGTATTAGAACTCTATTATTTCCATACGTACTCGTCTGGAAACGCAATTTCCTAGCAAGGAAGTGTCGCACTTACATCCTTTTGAAGTGAATACGAAGTATACATAACACTTCGCACTGAATATTATATCTTATCATGAAACATAGAAATGAGATGCGGCATCTCGTTTTAAGAAGCATTAGAACACTATTGTTACGACACGTAGACATCTGCAAACACTGTTTCCTAGCATGGAAGTGTCGCATATACATTTTTTTGAAGTGAATACGAAATATACATGACACTTCGCAATGAATATTATACCTTATCATGAAACATAGAAGGGATATGCGATATCGCGTTTTAGTAAGCATTAGAACTCTATTGCTGCGATACGTAGACATCTGCAAACGCTATTTCCTAGCATTACACTTACAATCCACTTACATTCCACAGAAGTGAATACGAGGTATACATAACACTCCACAATGGATACTATATCTTATCACGAAACATAGAAATGAAATGCGGCATCTCGTTTTAAGACGCATTAGGACTCTATTGCTACGATACGTAGACATCTGCAAACGCTATTTCCTAGCATGGAAGTGTCATATTAACATTCTTTTGAAGTGAATACGAGGTATACATGACACTTCGCAATGAATATTATATCTTATCATGAAACATAGAAGTGAGATGTGATATCGCGTTCTAAGAAGCATTAGAACTCTATTGCTACGATACGTAGACATCTGCAAACGCTATTTCCTAGCATGGAAGTGTCTTATTTACATTCTTTTGAAGTGCGTACGGGGTATACATGACACTTCGCAATGAAAATTATACCTTATCATGAAACATAGAAGAGAGATGCGATATCGCGTTTTAGTAAGCATTAGAACTCTATTGCTGCGATACGTAGACATCTGCAAACGCTATTTCCTAGCATGGAAGTGTCGCATTTACATTCTTTTGAAGTGAATACGAGATATAAATGACACTTCGCAATGAATATTATATCTTATCATGAAACATAGAAATGAGGTGCTATATCGCGTTTTGAGAAGCATTAGAACTCTATTGCTAATATACGTAGATATCTGCAAACTCTATTTCCTAGCATGGAAATTTCGCACTTATATTCCACTGAAGTGAATACGAGGTATACGTAACGTTACACAATGAATATTATATCTAATTACGAAACATAGAAATGAAATACGACATCTCGTTTTAAGAAGCATTAGTACTCTATTGCTGTGATACGTAGACATCTGCAAACAATATTTCCTAGCAAGGAAGTGTCGCATTTACATTCTTGTGAAGTGAAATCGAGGTATACATGACACTTCGCAATGAATATTATATCTTGTCATGATACATAGAAGTGAGATGCGATATCGCGTTTTAAGAAGCATTAGAACCCTATTGCTACGATACGTAGACATCTGCAAACGCTACTTCCTAGCATGGAAGTGTCGCATTTACATTCATTTGAAGTGAATACGAGGTATACATGACACTTCACAATGAATATTATATCTTATCACGGAACATAGAAATGAAATGAGGCATCTCGTTTTAAGAAGCATTAGAACTCTATTGCTACGATACGTAGACATCTGCAAACGCTATTTCCTAGCATGGAAGTGTCATATTTACATTCTTTTGAAGTGAATACGAGGTATACATGACACTTCGCAATGAATATTATATCTTATCGTGAAACATAGAAGTGAGATGCGATATCGCGTTCTAAGAAGCATTAGAACTCTATTGCTACGATACGTAGACATCTGCAAACGCTATTTCCTAGCATGTAAGTGTCGCATTGACATTCTTTTGATGTGAATACGAGGTATACATGACACTTCGCAATGAATATTATATCTTATCATGAAACATAGAAATGCGATGCGACATCTCGTTTTAAGATGTATTAGAACTCTACTATTTCCATACGTACTCGTCTGGAAACGCAATTTCCTAGCAAGGAAGTGTCGCACTTACATCCTTTTGAAGTGAATACGAAGTATACATAACACTTCGCACTGAATATTATATCTTATCATGAAACATAGAAATGAAATACGACTTCTCATTTTAAGAAGCATTAGAACTCTATTGCTTCGATACGTAGACATCTGGGAACGCTATTTCCTTGAAAGGAAGTGGCGCATTTACAATCATTTGAAGTGAATACGAGGTATACATAACACTCTACCATGTATATTATATCTTATCACGAAACATAGAAATGACATGTGACATCTCGTTTTAAGAAGCATTAGAACTCTATTGCTACGATACGTGGACATCTGCAAACGCTATTTCCTAGCATGTAACTGTCGCATTTACATTCTTTTGAAGTGAATACGAGGTATACATGACACATCGCAATGATTATTATATCTTATCATGAAACATAGATGTGAGATGCGATATCGCGTTCTAAGAAGCATTAGAACTCTATTGCTACGATACGTAGACATCTGCAAACGCTATTTCCTAGCATGGAAGTGACTTATTTACGTTCTTTTGAAGTGAATACGAGGTATACATGACACTTCGCAATGAATATTATATCTTATCATGAAACATGGAAGTGAGATGCGATATCGCTTTCTAGGAAGCTTTAGGACTCTCTTGCTACGATACGTAGACATCTGCAAACCCTATTTCCTAGCAAGGAAGTGTCGCATTTACATTCATTTGAAGTGAATACGAGGTATACATAATACTCTACAATGAATATTATATCTTACCAAGAAACATAGAAATGAAATGCGACATCTCGTTTTATAAAGCATTAGAATTCTATTGCTGCGATACGTAGACATCTGCGAACGCTATTTCCTAGCATGTAAGTGTCGCATTTACATTCTTTTGAAGTGAATACGAGGTATACATGACACATCGCACTGAATATTATATCTTATCATGAAACATAGAAATGAGATGCGGCATCTCGTTTTAAGAAGCATTAGAACACTATTGTTACGACACGTAGACATCTGCAAACGCTATTTCCTAGCATGGAAGCGTCGCATTTACATTCTTGTCATGTGAATACGAAGTATACATGACACTTCGCAATGAATATTATATCTTATCATGAAACATAGATGTGAGATGCGATATCGCGTTTTAAGAAGCATTAGAACTCTATTGCTACGATATGTAGACATCTGCAAACGCTATTTCCTAGCATGGAAGCGTCGCATTTACATTCTTGTCATGTGAATACGAAGTATACATGACACTTCGCAATGAATATTATATCTTATCATGAAACATAGATGAGAGATGCGATATCGCGTTTTAAGAAGCATTAGAACTCTATTGCTACGATACCTAGACATCTGCAAACGCTATTTCCTAGCATGGATGTGTCGCATTTACATTCTTTTGAAGTGAATACGATGTGTACATAACACTTCGCAATGAATATTTTATCTTATCATGAAACATAGAAGTGAGATGCGATATCGCGTTTTAAGAAGCATTAGAAATCTATTGCTACGATACGTAGACATCTGCAAAAGCTATTACCTAGCATGGAAGTGTCGCATTTACATTCTTTTGTAGTGAATACGAAGTATACATGACACTTCGCAATGAATATTATATCTTATCATGAAACATAGAAATGAAATACGACTTCTCATTTTAAGAAGCATTAGAACTCTATTGCTACGATACGTAGACATCTGCAAACGCTATTTCCTAGCATGGAAGTGCCGCATTTAGATTCTTTTGAAGATAATACGAGGTATACATAACATTCCGCAATGTATATTATATCTTATTACGAAGCATAGAAATGAAATACGACTTCTCGTTTTAAGAAGCATTAGAACTCTATTGCTACGATACGTAGACATCTGCAAACAATATTTCCTAGCAAGGAAGTGTCGCATTTAAATTCTTTTGAAGTGAATACGAGGTATACATAACATTCCGCAATGAATATTATATCTTATCACGAAACATAGAAATGAGATGCGACATCTCGTATTAAGAAGCATTAGAACTCTATTGCTACGATACGTAGACATCTGCAAACGCTATTTCCTAGCATGGAAGTGTCGCATTTACATTCTTCTGATGTGAATACGAGATATACATGACACTTCGCAATGAATATTATATCTTATCATGAAACATGGAAGTGAGATGCGATATCGCGTTCTAAGAAGCTTTAGGACTCTCTTGCTACGATACGTAGACATCTGCAAGCCCTATTTCCTAGCAAGGAAGTGTCGCATTTACATTCATTTGAAGTGAATACGAGGTATACATAATACTCTACAATGAATATTATATCTTACCAAGAAACATAGACATGAAATGCGACATCTCGTTTTATAAAACATTAGAATTCTATTGCTGCGATACGTAGACATCTGCAAACGCTATTTCCTAGCATGTAAGTGTCGCATTTACATTCTTTTGAAGTGAATACGAGGTATACATGACACATCGCAATGATTATTATATCTTATCATGAAACATAGGTGTGAGATGCGATATCGCGTTTTAAGAAGCATTAGATCACCCTTGCTACGATACGTAGACATCTGCAAACGCTATTTCCTAGCATGGAAGTGTCGCATTTACATTCTTTTGAAGTGAATACGAGGTGTACATGACACTTCGCAATGAATATTATATCTTATCATGAAACATAGGAGTGAGATGCGATATGGCATTTTAAGAATCATTAGAACTCTATTGTTCCGACACGTAGTCATCTGGAAACGCTATTTCCTAGCAAGGAAGTGTCGCATTTGCATTCTTTTGAAGTGACTGCGGGGTATACATAACACTCCATAATGAATATTATATCTTAACATGAAACATAGCAGTGAGATGCGATATCGCGTTTTGAGAAGCATTAGAACTCTATTGCTACGATACGTAGGCATCTGCAAACGCTATTTCCTAGCATGGAAGTGTCGCATCTACATTCTTTTGAAGATAATACGGGGTATACATAACATTCCGCAATGAATATTATACCTTATCATGAAACATATAAGAGAGATGCGATATCGCGTTTTAGGAAGCATTAGAACTCTACTGCTACGATACGTAGACATCTGCAAAGGCTATTTCCTAGCATGGAAGGGTCGCATTTACATTCTTTTGAAGTGAGTACGAGGTATACATGACACTTCGCAATGAATATTATATCTGAACATGAAACATAGAAGTGAGATGCAACATCTCGTTTTAAAAAGCATTAGAACTCTATTGCTACGATACGTAGGCATCTGCAAACGCTATTCCCTAGCATGGAAGTGTCGCATTTACATTCTTTTGAAGTGAATACGAGATATACATGACACTTCGCAATGGATACTATATCTTATCATGAAATATAGAAGTGAGATGCGATATCGCGTTTTAGGAAGCATTAGAACTCTATTGCTACGATACGTAGACATCTGCAAACGCTATTTCCTAGCAAGGAAGTGTCGCATTTACATTCTTTTGAAGTGAATACGAGGTATACATAACATTCCGCAATGAATATTATATCTCATAACGAAACATAGAAATGAGATGCGACATCTCGTATTAAGAAGCATTAGAACTCTATTGCTACGATACGTAGACATCTGCAAACGCAATTTCCTAGCATGGAAGTGTCGCATTTACATTCTTCTGATGTGAATACGAGATATACATGACACTTCGCAATGCATATTATATCTTATCATGAAACATAGAAATGGGATGCGATATCGCTATTTAAGAAACATTAGAACTCTATTGCTTCGATACGTAGACATCTGGGAACGCTATTTCCTTGAAAGGAAGTGGCGCATTTACATTCATTTGAAGTGAATACGCGGTATACATAACACTCTACAATGAATATTATATCTTACCACGAAATATAGATATGAAATGCGACATCTCGTTTTAAGAAGCATTAGAACTCTATTTCTACGATACGTAGACATCTGCAAACGCTATTTCCTAGCATGGAAGTGTCGCATTTACATTCTTTTGAAGTGAATACGAGGTATACATGACACTTCGCAATGAATATTATATCTTATCATGAAACGTAGGAGTGAGATGCGATATGGCATTTTAAGAATCATTAGAACTCTATTGTTTCGACACGTAGTCATCTGAAAACGCTATTTCCTAGCAAGGAAGTGTCGCATTTACATTCTTTTGAAGTTACTACAAGGTATACATAACACTCCATAATGAATATTATATCTTAACATGAAACATAGCAGTGAGATGCGATATCGCGTTTTAAGAAGTATTAGAACTCTATTGCTACGATACGTAGACATCTGTAAACGCAATTTCCTAGCATGGAAGTGTCGCATCTACATTCTTATGAAGTGAATATGAGGTATACATAACATTCCGCAATGAATATTGTATCTTATTACGAAGCATAGAAATGAAATACGACTTCTCGTTTTAAGAAGCATTAGAACTCTATTGCTACGATACGTAGACATCTGCAAACAATATTTCCTAGCAAGGAAGTGTCGCATTTACATTCTTTTGAAGTGAATACGAGGTATACATGACACATCGCAATGATTATTATATCTTATCATGAAACATAGATGTGAGATGCGATATCGCGATTTAAGAAGCACTAGAACTCTATTGCTACGATGCGTAGACATCTGCAAATGTTATTTCCTAGCAAGGACGTGTCGCATTTACATTCTTTTGAAACGAATACGAGGAATACATAACACTCCACACTGAATATTATATATTACCATGAAGCATAGTAATGAGTAGCGATATCGTGTTTTGAGAAGCATTAGAACTCTAATGCCACGATACGTAGACATCTGCAAACGCTATTTCCTAGCAAGGAAGTGTCGCATTTACATCCATTTGATGTATAGACGAGATATACATAACACTGTACAATGAATATTACATCTTATCATGAAACATAGAAATGAGATGCGATATGGCGATTTAAGAAGCATTAGAACACTACTGCTTCGATACGTAGACATCGGCAAACGCTATTTCCCAGCAGGGAAGTGTCGCATTTACATTCTTTTAAAGTGAATACGAGGTATACATAACACTCCACAATGAATATTATATCTTATCATGAAACATAGAGATGAGATGCGATATCGCGATTTAAGAAGAATTGGAACACTATTGCTTCGATACGTAGACATCTGCAAACGCTACTTCCTAGCAAGGAAGTGTGGCATTTACATTCCTTTGAAAGGGATACGAGGTATACGTGACACTTCGCAATGAATATTATATCTTATCATGAAACATAGAAATGTGATGTAATATGGCGACTTAAGAAGCATTAGAACACTATTTCTTCGATACGTAGACATCTGCAAACGCTACTTCCTAGCAAGGAAGTGTCGCATTTACATTCTTTTGAAAGGAATACAAGGTATACATGACACTTCGCAATGAATATTATATCTTATCATGAAACATAGAAATGAGATGCGATATGGCGATTTATGAAGCATTTGATGTCTATTACTTCGATACGTAGACATCTGCAAACGCTATTTCCTAGCAAGAAATTGTAGCATTTACATCCATTTGATGTATAGACGAGATATACATAACACTGCACAATGTATATTATATCTTATCATGAAACATAGAGATGAGTTGCGATATCGCGTTTTAAGAAGCATTAGAAATCTTTTGCTTCGATACGTAGACATCTGCAAACGCTATTTAATAGCAAGGAAGTGTCGCATTTATATTCATTTGAAGTGTATGCGAGGTGTACATAGCACTGCACAATGAATATTATATCTTATCATGAAACGTAGATATGAGATGCGATAAGACGATTTAAGGAGCATTGGAAAACTATTGCATCGATACATAGACATCTGCAAACGCTATTTCCAAGCAAGGAAGTGTCGCATTTACATTCTTTTGAAGTGAATACTAGGTATACATAACACTGCACAATGATTATTATATATTATCATGAAACATAGAAATGAGAAGCGATATGGCTACTTAAGAAGCCTTAGATCCCTATTGCTTCGATACGTAGACATCTGCTAACGATACATCCTAGCAAGGAAGTATCGCATTTACATTCTTTTGAATGGAATACGAGGTATACATGGCACTTCGCAATGAATATTATATCTTATCATGAAACATAGAAATGTGATGCGATATCGCGATTTAAGAAGCTTTAGAACAATATTGCTTCGATACGTAGATATCTGCAAACACTATTTCCTAGCTGGGAACTGTTGTATTCACATTCATTTGAAGTGTATGCGAGGTATACATGACACTACGCAATGAATACTATATATATTATCACGAAACATAGATATGAGATGCGATAACGCGAATTAGCATGCTTTAGAAATCTATTGCTTCGATACGTAGACGTCTGCAAACGCTATTTCCTAACAAGGAAGTACCGCATTTACATTCATTTTAAGTGTATGCGAGGTATACATGGCACTTCGCAATGAATATTATATATTATCGTGAAACATACAAAAGGGGAAGCGATAACGCGATTTGAGAAGCATTAGAGCTCTAATGCCACGATACGTAGACATCTTCAAACGCTACTTCCTAGCAAGGAAGTGTCGCGTTTACATTCATTTGAAGTATAGACGAGATATACATAACACTGCACAATGAATATTATATCTTATCATGAAACATAGAAATGAGATGCGATATGGCGATTTAAAAAGCATAAGAAATCTATTGCTTCGATACGTAGACATCTGCAAACGCTGCATCCCAGCAAGGAAGTGTCGCATTTACATTCTTTTGAAGTGAGTACGAGGTATACATGACACTTTGCAATGAATATTATATCTTAACATGAAGCACAGAAATGAGATGCGATATGACGATTTAAGAAGCGTTAGAACTCTATTGCTACGATACGTAGACTTCTGCAAACGCTATTTCCTAGCAAGGAAGTGTCGCATTTACATTCATTTGAAGTATAGACGAGATATACATAACACTGCACAATGAATATTATATCTTATCATGAAACATAGAAATGAGATGCGATATCGCGATATAACAAGCGTTAGAACTCTATTGCTATGATACGTAGACACCTACAAACGCTATTTCCTAGCAAGGAAGTGACGCATTTACATTCTTCTGATGTGAATACGAGGTATACATAACACTGCACAATGAATATTATATGTAATCATGAAACACAGAAATGAGATGCGATATCGCGATTGAAGAAGGGTCAGAACACTATTGCTTCGATACGAAGACGTCTGCAAACGCTATTTCCTAGGAAGGAAGTGTCGCATTTACATTCTTTTGAAATGAATACGAGGTAAGCATGACACTTCGCAAAGAATATTATATCTTATCACGAAACATAGAAATGAGATGCGATATCGCGATTTAAGAAGCTTTAGAACACTATTTCTTCGATACGGAGAAATCTGCAAACGCTATTTCCTAGCAGGGTATTGTCGCATTTACTTTCATTTGAAGTGAATACGAGGAGTACATAACACTGCACATTGAATATTATACCTTATCATGTAACATAGGAATGAGATGCGATATCGCGCTTTAGGTGGCATTAGAATTCTATTGCTACGATACGTAGACATCTGAAAACGCTATTTCCTAGCAATGAAGTGTCGCATTTACATTCATTTGAAGTGTATGCCAGGTATACATGACACTTCGCAGTGAATATTATATATTACCATGAAACATAGAAATGAGAAGCGATATGGCGACTTAAGAAGCATTAGATCCCTATTGCTTCGATACGTAGACATCTGCTAACGCTACATCCTAGCAAGGAAGTGTCGCATTTACATTCTTTTGAAAGGAATACGAGGTATACATGACACATCGCAATGAATATTATATATTATCATGAAACAAAGAAATGAGAAGCGATATCGCGATTTGAGAAGCATTAAATCCCTATTGCTTCGATACGTAGACACCTGCAAACGCTATTTCCTAGCAAGGATGTGTCGCATTTAGATTCTTTTCGACAGGAATACGAGGTATACATGACTCTTCGCAATGAATATTGTATATTATCATGAACCATAGAAATGAGAAGCGATATCGCGTTTTGAGAAGCAGTGGCTATCTAATCCCACGATACGTAGAAATCTGCAAACGCTATTTCCTAGGAAGGAAGGGTCGCATTTACATTCATTTCAAGTATAGACGAGACATACATAACACTGCACAATGAATATTATATCTTATCACGAAACATAGAAGAGGGAAGCGATATCGCGTTTTAAGAGGCATTAGAATTCTACGGCCTCGATGCGGAGACATCTGCAAACGCTATTTCCTAGCATTGAGGTGTCGCACTTACATTCTTTTGAAGTGAATACGAGGTACACATGACACTTCGCAATGAATATTATACCTTATCATGAAACATAGAAGAGAGATGCGATATCGCGTTTTGAGAAGCATTAGAACTCTATTGCTTCGATACGTAGACATCTGAGAGCGCTATTTCCTAGAGAGGAAGTGTCGCATTTACATTCATTTGAAGTGTATGCGAGGTATACATGACACTTCGCAATGAACATTATATCTTATCATGAAACATGGAAATGAGATGCGATATCTCGATTTAAGAATCATTAGAACTCTATTGCTTTGATACGTAGATATCTGCAAACGCTATATCCTAGCAAGGAAGTGTCGCATTTACATTCATTTGAAGTGCAGACGAGGTATACATGACACTTCGCAATGAACATTATATCTTATCACGTAACATAGAAGTGAGATGCGATATCGCGATTCAAGGAGCATTAGAAATCTATTGCTTCGATTCGTAGATATCTGGAAACGCTATTTCCTAGCAAGGAAGTGTCGCATTTACATTCTTTTGAACTGAATACGAGGTATGCATAACACTCCACAATGAATATTATATCTTATCATGAAACATAGAAATGAGGAGCTATATCGCGTTTTAAGTAGCATTAGAACTCTATTGCTAATATACGTAGAAATATGCAATCGCTATTTCCTAGCATGTAAGTGTCGCATTTACATTCTTTAGAAGTGAGTACGAAGTATACGTGACACTTCGCAATGAATATTATAACTTATCATGAAACATAGAAATGAGATGCGATATCTCGATATAAGATGCATTAGAACTCTATTGCTTCGACACGTAGACATCTGCAAACGCTATTTCCTAGCAAGTTAGAGCCTCTATACATTCTTTGAAGTGAATACGAGGTATACATGAGCAATGAATATTATATCTTATCATGAAAAATAGAAATGTGATGCGATATTGCGTTTTAAGAAGCGTTAGACATCTATTGCTACGATACGTAGACATCTGAAAACGCTATTAAATAGCAAGGATGTGTCGCATTTAGAATCTTTTGAAGTGAATACGGAGTATACATAACACGCCACAATGAATATTATATCTTATCATGAAGCATAGAAATGAGAAGCGATATCGCGATTGAAAAAGCATTAGAAATCCATTGCTACGATACGTAGACATCTGCAAACGCTATTTAATAGCAAGGAAGTGTCGCATTTACATTCATTTGAAGTGTAGACGAGGAGTACATAACACTTCGCAACGAATCTTATATCTTATCATGAGGCATAGAAATAAGACGCGATTTAAGAAGCATCGCGTTTATGAAGCATTATTATTAAGCGATATCGCGTTTTAAGAAGCATTAGAACTCCATTGCTGCGATACGTAGATATCTGGAAACGCCATTTCCTAGCAAGGAAGTGTCGCATTCACATTCCTTTGAAGTGACTACGAGGTATACATAACACTCCACAATGAATATTATATCTTATCATGAATCATAGAAATGAGTTGCGATATCTCGATTTATCAAGCGTTAGAACTCTGTTCCTTCGAAACGTAGACATTTGCAAACGCTACTTCCTAGCAAGGAAGTGTCGCATTTACATTCTTTAGAAGTGAATAAGAGCTATACATGACACTTCGCAATGAATATTATATCTTATCATGAAACATAGAAATCAGATGCGATATCGCGTTTTGAGAAGCATTAGAATTCTATTGCTTCAATACGTAGACATCTGCAAACGCTATTTCCAAGATAGGAAGTGTCGCATTTACATTCATTTGAAGTGTATGCAAGGTAAACATGACACTTCGCAATGAATATTATATCTTATCATGAAACATAAAAATGAGATACGATTTCGCGTTTTAAGAAGCATTAGGACTCAATTGCTTGGGTACGTAGACATCTGCCAACGCTATTTCCTAGGAAGGAAGTGTCGCATTTGCATTCTTTTGAAGCGAGTACGATGTAGACATAACACTCCACAATGAATATTATATCTTATCAGGATAGATAGAAATGAGATTCGATATCGCGATTTAAGAAGCATTAGAACACTTTTGCTTCGATACGTAGACATCTGCAAACGCTATTTCCTACCAAGGAAGTATCGCATTTACATTCACTTGAAGCGCATGCGAGGTATACATGACACTTCGCAATTAATATTATATCTTACCATGAGTATAGAAATGAGATGCGATATCGCGTTTTGAGAAGCGTTAGATCTCTGATGCTACGATACGTAGACATCTGGAAACGCTATTTCCTAGCAAGGAAGAGTCGCATTTACATTCATTTGAGGAGTATGCGAGGTATACAAGACACTTGGCAATGAATATTATATCTTATCATAAAACATAGAAAAGAGATGCGATAACTCTATTTAAGAGGCATTAGAACTCTATTGCTTCTGTCACGTCCTGGCGAACAAATTATTCGTATCCCAGGAGGCTGAATGACTCAAGCCTTTTAGTCGCGAATTCGGTCCGGTATAAAACGCGTATGACCGGGTCCGTCGATTCTGGCAAGACGCGGGCACCGTAAACAATCGCGTACGCGTGTAAGGAGGGATTTTACTTACCTTTCGCTGATTTCTCTCTTCTGCTTTCAGATGTGGCGATCATCGAAGGTCGTTCTCGGGGGAGGAGTCGGCGTACGGCTGGCTGGAATCGGCGTTGTGACGGTGGAAGCTGCGATGAATGTCGCCGTCCGTCGATGAACGAAGAATTCTGGCGTTTTACCAACGTATTCCGCACGAGATAATGGATTAAATTCTTCCTCCCGGCGCGAATACTTCGTTTGTAAACACTCAAGTTGTTACGAACTTGGAAGAATTTGTATTAAAATAAAATTGAATTTAGAAATGGAGTTGGAATGAACCAGAACTTGATGTGGTAGAAGAATAATAAAGTATATTCTAAATCAAAGAGTACAAGAACAATTATTTCTAAGTATTAAGACTAGGTTAACTATGAATTAGGAATTAGAACAAAGACTTTAGAACTAGGAACCTCATCGAGGCTGCGCGACGGCCCTAAGGCGCGACTTGGAAGAGACTTGGAATTAGAAGTGCCCGAAGGCGAGATAGAACTGTACCGTACTGACGGTACTGACTGGCTGTGTCTGACTGTCCGTCATGACTGTCTGTAATTGACTGTCTGTAATTGACTGTGTCTCCCAAGATGCGCCTGCGACCTCTTCGACTCTCGGAGCGCTTCGGTCGCGTGCGAACGTAGGTGGGAGTATGTGGACGCCGGAGTGGGGTCTCGGCGTTGCGTGGTGGGGCTAGCGGCGCGTGCCGCTGAGGCGGTCGCGATTTCGCGCGTCGCGGCTTACTTAATTAGCGCAACTTATGAATATAGAGGTACAAGTATGAAATTAGAAACTACGCCTTAAATGTAAAATGTGTGTTGTTTGTGTCGTTATAAAGTTGTGTCGTGTAAATTCTATGAGCTAGGAATACAGAGTTTAGAATGTAGGAGTATATATATAATGTTAATTAATAATCTTAGAAATAGTATTTTGGGCATGGCAGATCTGGGATGGTGAAATCGTAGAGTCCTTTGTACGGTGAGGGTTCCCGTCGTCGGATCTCGTAGAGGTTGATTCTCCTGGTACGTCCCTGGAGTGAGCGAGAGGGCGAGTTTCCCTGCAGGTAAGAGTGAGACGGTGGGTGACTCCTTGAGTGGGAGCGAGACAGCGCACATGGTCCTCGGTGCGAGTGGGACAGAGTGTGTTGCCCTTGGAGCGAGAGAGGTGGCGAACACCTCTGCGGGTGCGAGTGAGACGGAGGGTAGGTCCCTTGGAGTGAGAGAGACGGCGAGCACCTCTGCGGGTGCGAGCGAGTCGATGGTCGTAGCCCTTGGCCTGAGTGAGACGGCGAGTTGCGCCTGGGTGTTGCCTGTGGTGCAGGCGCGTGAGGGTGGTTGCTGTGGTGCGTTGAGAGGGTGGCAGGCGGCACGCCTGACGTCACACCTTCCCCCTTAGAAAAAGAATTTCGCCTATGGCGAAATCTCTGGACTGATGTGGCCTCGATGTGGGATGCTACTCGTTTCGTGTGCTGTGGAGGAGATTGGTCCTCCTTGGCGTGTATGCTGCTCTCATCTCGTGGATGCTGTGGTCTAACATCTCGTGGATGCTGTGGGCTCTCGTCTCGTGGATGCTGTGGTCTCTGCGTATGTTGTGCTGCTACGGCTGCACTCTGTTTGGTTGCACTTTTCTTCTGTGGTGCACTTTGTTCGTTTGTCACTGTCACCGATTCTTTTACTCTTTGTTCATTAAGATTTTCAGTTTTTGATTTCGACTTACACTTTTCACTGTCTCCTACATTCGATCGAACTCTCATACGTGCATTCATCGTTTGTAGGCGCTTACAATTTTTTAATTTATTTGAATACACAATCTTGTGCCTCCCCTTAACATTCATTTTTACATTATTGTTAGGTAGAATCTCCAAGATCTTATATGGGCCTGTGTATTGAGAATCGAATTTATGTCTAAGTGGTTCGCGGAGCAAATAAACCCATTGTCCGATTTGGAAATCCTTTACATTAAGTTTCTTATCGTAATAGAATATAGGGCGTGTTTTTGCACAGTCTAAGTTTGTTTTCGCTATTTCTTGTGAAGTACGTATTCTATCGTTGAGTTCATCTAAATACGCGGCGTACGATTCGTTTTCTAATAATTGATCTATTTGACGTTGTATTTCTTCCTTGTGTATCGGCGGGAAGCGGTATTGTTTCACGTTTATTGGGTGATCGTTTATCGTTGGAATGCGGTGCTCGGTTACATTGGTAAATCCTAATTTATCGCCTGGGAGATGGAATAAATCTTGATTGTTAGAAATCAGTTTGTAGATATTATTTCTTTCTTCGCTGTTTAGATGATCTAGACGGAGTGACGCGACTATTTCCTCGAATCGGCTTTGAGGTCGCGTTACATTTTGAGTGGCGCGCGGAGTGTCGCGTTTCGAGTGTCGTTCGCTATCGCTTTTGAGAAGAGGTTTATTTTGTGTATCTTTCACGCGGATGTTTAAGTTACGTTGCGTACCTTCGATGGCACTTGAACAAATTTTTGTGGATTTTGAGGTTGTTATTGGAAGATTTATCATGATTGGAAACTTTGTGTTGAATATCGCGTGACGATGGTAAGAGATTTTCGTTGGAATTCGTAGAATTTGAAGTGGATTTTGAAACAATGTTAGCATAAGATACAGTGGGATTTGGGAATACTCGTTTTAGAGTGGATACAGTGGATTTGGAATTAGTCGAGTTAGTACGCATGCTTGAGACAGTGGATTTAGTATTAATTGGATTAGTAGGCATGCTGGAAACAGTGGATTTAGTATTAGTAGAATTAGTAGGCATGCTTGAAACAGTGGATTTAGTATTCATTTTTGTATTAGAAACAGTGGATTTAGAAGTATTCGTAAATAACGAATATAACGCTGGTTCTCGTTTCAGCGATTCGAGAACGGGAAGCGGGTCCAGATGAATTCTGGGCACCGCGATCTCGATCTCGGTATCGGTCGCATTAATTATGCGTGCTATCGCATGGCCGTTTCGCACTTTAACGATAGCATCACCGAAATATACTCCCTTCGCGATCTGTGTTCGGGGGATTATTCCTTCGCCTACGCCTGAATTAATTATTCCGACGCGTATGCCCGAGTTAGTCCGCGGAGGAAGTATTATTTTATTTAAAACGTCTTCGCGACGTGCAAATAGGATCCTATTCCCGTGCCACAGGATATATTTATTTCTAAAAGATATATCCGCGTCTGCACAAAACCCGGATCCCAGGATCCCGGCGGTTTTAATTGGGAAGTCGGAACTGACGACATTAAACGGAACATCACGAGAAAATATCGGTAACGTAACCGTCCCTAAGGTGGCTACGGTACCCTGAGTTACTCTGGTAATAGTTAGGCGTTCTGCAGTGTTAATTAGAGTTTTAGGTTTTAGCGCGTTTTCCTTGATCACGTTGATCTCGGCTCCGGTGTCGATCATCATTACTACGGGTTCAATTAACGCGTTAGAATTTATGACAACCGTGGGGACGCTAGTTTTACCCGTTATGTTTACTGCTGCTCTTCTATTATCGAGGTTGACTCGTCGTTCGTTAAGGCGAGAACTCGGCGATCGTAGCCGGCCTCGCGTACCGTCTCGCGGCGGGTCGGGAGGCCGTTCGCGTTTCCCGGATTCGGGCGCGAAACGTTATTTCCGACATTATTAAATTGTCGCTTTCGACATTCGTCTATGCTATGTCCCAGGTTTCGGCAGTACCTACAAACGATATCCCGTCGATCGGGCGGTGCGTACTGACCGCGTGGAGGTCCCGTTACAAGCGGTCGTTCCTGTCGAGGATACCTCGGGGTTTCTTCCCGTGGGTACGTGACTGACGGTCTATGACTTGCGTACTTGCAGTCGCAAGTGACATGACCGCGACTATTACAACGAGCGCAAACCGATTCTTGCCGGCGCTCGAAGTGAAAATTTTCCGTACGGGGACGCGACGAGAAGAGTCTCTCTTTGTCTAATTCGTGTCGCCTGTACAACTCCTTAGCGTGAGCGAACGCGTCCGCGTATGTTTCGTACAATCGCGTGTTTATGGAATGTCGAATTTCCGGGATAAGCCCGTCGCAAAAACACCTAAGCGTAAGCGCGTCTATTCCGGAACGTGAATTTACTAATTCGGCGGAATCGAATCGTTCGCAGTCGATTGCTGCGTTACGTAGGTCTTTAATTCTACCTATGAAATCGAGGATATGTTCTCCTGGGCGCATGAAAGTATTAGTTAGTTCGCCCCTGTAACGGTCGGTTGACTTTGTATTTTCGATTGCGGCTCGTAGAATATCGGTCAGTTGTCCGACCGAAGAGCATTGCTCGTCCTCTACGGCCAGATATGCACGGCCGCGTAAACGATTGACAATGAGTTTGGTGAACGAGGGTTCTCCTTCGGGCGAAATCAACTCCCTTGCCCGTTTACAGGCCCGCACGAACTGTAATATTGGGAAGTTTTTGCCATCAAATATAGGGATGCTATCTATTGCTTCGCGAAAAATAAGCCTATCTGTTTGGGAGTTTGGTGAATCAGACCCTGAGCTACGTGTCGGTTGCAGGTGCGGAGTTCCGAAAGAGATAGTGTCGGCGTTTGCGGATTGTGCCGCGCGTAAGTATTCCAATTCCCGACGCATGAAATCTATTTGGCGATTTAACGTAGCGATCGCTTGTTCTTTATCCGTATTATCGTTTGAAGGTCCGACGGCGTCGTTTGCAAGAGCATCGTGAAAATCTAACGTTCGGTGAGTATCGGATTCGGTTGCGGCGGCGTCCTTCTGTACCTGAAGCCGCGTTCGCTTTGTCGGCGTGCGCGTTGCCATGGCTGTTCGTACACTTATTCAGCAGAATTTCCGATAAGTTATACGCGAAAATCCCACCGCTGCCACCAGAAATTTTGTCACGTCCTGGCGAAAAAATTATTGGTATCCCAGGAGGCTGAATGACACTTGCTATTTCCTAGCAAGGAAGTGTCGCATTTACATTCATTTGAAGTATAGACGAGATATACATAACACTGCACAATGAATATTATATCTTATCATGAAACAAAGAAATGAGATGCGATATCGCGATTTAAGAAGCTTTAGAACTCTTTTGCTTCGATACGTAGATATCTGCAAACGCTATTTCCTAGCAAGGATCTGTTGCATTTACATTCATTTGAAGTGTATGCGAGGTATACATGACACTTGGCAATGAATATTATATATTATCATGAACCATAAAAATGAGAAGCGATATCGCGTTTTGAGAAGCAGTGGATCTCTAATCCCACGATACGTAGACATCTGCAAACGCTATTTCCTAGCAAGGAAGTGTCGCATTTACATTCTTTTGAAGTGAATACGAGGTATACATAGCACTGCACAATGAATATTATATCTTATCATGAAACATAGAAATGAGATTCGATATCGCCATTTAAGAAGCTTTAGAACTCATTTGCTTCGATACGTAGATATCTGCAAACGCTATTTCCAAGCAAGGAACTGTCGCATTTACATTCATTTGAAGTGTATTCGAGGTATACATGACACTTCGCAATGAATATTATATATTATCATGAAACATGGAAATGAGATGCGATATCGCGAATTAGCAAGCTTTAGAACTCTATTGCTTCGATACGTAGACATCTCCAAACGCTATATCCTAGGAAGGAAGTGTCGCATTTACATACTTTGAAGTGAATACGAGGTATACATGACACTTCGCAATGAATATTATATCTTATCGTGAAACATAGAAATAAGATGCGATATCGTGATTTAAGAAGCATTAGAACACTATTGCTTAGATACGTAGACGTCTGCAAATGCTATTGCCTAGCAAGGAAGTGTCGCATTTACATTCTTTTGAAGTGAATACGAAATATTCATAACACTTCACAATGATTATTATATCTTATCATGAAACATAAAAATGAGATGCGATATCGCGATTTAAGAAGCATTAGAACAGTATTGCTTCGACACGTAGATATCTGCAAACGCTATATCCCAGCAAGGAAATGTCGAATTTACATTCTTTTGAGGTGAGTACGAGGTATACATAACACTGCACAATGAATATTATATCTTATCATGAAACAAAGAAATGAGATGCGATATGGCGATTTAAGAAGCACAAGAAATCTATTGGTTCGATACGTAGGCATCTGCAAACGCTACTTCCTAGCAAGGAAGTGTCGCATTTACATTCTTTTAAAAGGAATACGAGGTATACATGATAATTCGCAATGAATATTATATATTATTATGAAACATAGAAATGCGAAGCGATATCGCGATTTAAGAAGCATTAGATCCGTATTGCTTCGATACGTAGACAACTGCAAGCGCTACTTCCTACGAGGAAGTGTCGCATTTACATTCCTTTGAAAGGAATACGAGGTATACATGACACTTCGCAATGGATATTATATCTTATCATGAAACGTAGATATGAGATGCGATATGACGATTTAAGAAGCAATAGAAAACTATTGCATCGATAAGTAGTCATCTGCAAACGCTATTTCCAAGCAAGGAAGTGTCGCATTTACATTCTTTTGAAGTGAATACGAGGTAGTCATAACACTGCGCAATGAATATTACATCTTATCATGAAACATAGAAATGAGATGCGTTATCGCGATATAAGAAGCATTAGAAATCTATTGCTTCGATACGTGGATATCTGCAAGCACTATTTCCTAGCAAGGAACTGTCGCATTCACATCCATTTGAAGTGTATGCGAGGTATACATGACACTTCGCAATGAATATTACATATTATCATGAAACATATATATGAGATGCGATTTCGCGAATTAGCAAGCTTTAGAAATCTATTGCTTCGATACGGAGACATCTGCAAACGCTGTTTCCTAGCAGGGAAGTGTCGCATTTACATTCATTTGAAGGGTATGCGAGGAATACATGACACTTCGCAGTTAATATTATATATTGTCATGAAACTTAGAAATGAGAAGCGATATGGCGATTTAAGAAGCATTAGATCCCTATTGCTTCGATACGTAGACATCTGCAAACGCTACATCCTAGCAAGGAAGTGTCGCATTTACATTCTTTTGAAGTGAATACGAGGTATTCATAACACTGCACAATGAATATTATATCTTATCATGAAACATAGAATTGAGATGCGATATCGCGATTTAAGAAGCTTTAGAAC
This sequence comes from Xylocopa sonorina, assembly GCF_050948175.1. NCBI lineage: Eukaryota > Metazoa > Arthropoda > Insecta > Hymenoptera > Apidae > Xylocopa > Xylocopa sonorina. The sequence goes on from NW_027490308.1 coordinate 241,292, forward strand.
TTTATTGCTTCGATACGTAGACATCTGCCAACGCTATTTCCTAGCAAAGAAGTGTCTCATTTACAATCTTTTGTAGTGAATAGGAGAAATACATAACGCTCCACAATGACTATTATACCTTATCATGAAACATAGGATGGAGATGCGATATCGCGTTTTGAGAAGCATTAGGTTTCCATAGCTACGATACGCAGACATCTGCAAACGCTATTTCCTAGCATGGAAGTGTCGCATTCACATTCTTTTGAAGTTAATGCGAGGTATACATGACACTTTGCAATGAATATTATATCCTATCATGAAACATAGAAATGAGAAGCGATATGGCGATTTAAGAAGCATTAGATCCCTGTTGCTTCGATACGTATACATCTGCAATCGCTACTTCCTAGCATGGAAGTGTCGCATTTACATTCTTTTCAACTGAATACGAGGTATGCATAACACTGCACAATGAATATTATATCTTATCGTGAAACGTAGGAGTGAGATGCGATATCGCGTCTTAACAAGCATTAGAACTCCATGGCTTCTATTGTCACGTCACGAGGGTGGAAAATTTCCGCTTTACTCGGAGACGACACGCAGCCAATTTGCGGAAACGGCTCGCTTAATTGCGACTAATGCCGGGTTCTTTCCGTGGGACAACGAACGCTTTTAGGAACACGCTAACGCTGTAAATGTGGAAAAATCCTACCTTTGCCGTCTTGATAGCGAACAAATCAATATTCTTTCTTGAGATATCTCTGCTTACACTGTACTTTCCCTAAGACTAAGTTAAAAGTAGACTTAATTGTTTAAAATTGGAATTAGAACTAGACTCGATGATTGGAACTGAACTTGAATTTAGAATAGAATTACGAACACCTCTGACTAAGGTGGATAATAGCCCGTAGGCATTAGAGCTGTCTAATGAAGAAAGCTTGGAACGAGGCTCGGAGAAGACTGACTCTCCGATCGCGGGTCCGCAACCTCCTTAGGTCGCGTGGCGCGCGAGTCGCTGGAGCCCGGAGTGGGGTGGCCGCTCGGCCCGCGCAGTGGGGCGGCCGGTCGGAGTGGAGCGCGGCTCGCGTTACGCGTGAGCCGCGCTCGTCGGACGCCCGCTCGAACGTAACGCAACCTATAATTACAGATATTTACCTTGATCTTAGAAGCTATGTGTGTGTTGTCTGCGTATGTACAATGTATGTGTCGAGTACTTAGACCTAGAGTACGATTTACGAATATATACTTTGGAAATAGGAATAACGCTGTAATGGTGTAGGTGATTCGCTGCTGTGCCCAGTGGTCCAGTCGTCTGGCTGGATGCTGCATCTTTCCTGGCTCTGGAAATGCTGCACGTTGTCACACGGTCGATCGGTCGAACTCCTAGGTCTTCGTACCTTGACAGCAGCCTTGGCTCGGCGGACGTGGTGTATGTTTGGTTGTGGTGGCGCTCGTCCCGTGTGCTTAGGTGCAGCTACGGTGAGTACGTCGCTGCCGGAGCTGTGGGAGGCGCTGGGGGATGGAAGGCAGTACGCGAGACGTTACACTAGGAAATAGCGTTTGCAGATGTCCACGTACCGAAGCAATAGAGTTCTAATGCTTCTTAAATCGTCATACCGCATCTCGTTTCTATGTTTCATAATAAGATATAATATTCATTGCGAAGTGTCATGTATACCTCGTATTCCTTTAAAAAAAATGTAAATGCGACACTTCCTTGCAAGGAAATAGCGTTTGCAGACGTCTACGTATCGTGGCATTAGAGTTCTAATGCTTCTTAAATCGCAATATCGCATCTCATTTCTATGTTTCATAATAAGATATAATATAGATTGCGAAGTGTCATGTATACCTCGTATTCCTTTAAAAAGAATGTAAATGCGACACTTCCTTGCAAGGAAATTGCGTTTGCAGACGTCTACGTAACGTGGCATTAGAGTTCTAATGCTTCTTAAATCGCAATATCGCATCTCATTTCTATGTTTCATGATAAGATTTAATATTCATTGTGCAGTGTTATGTATACCTCGTATTCACTTCAAAAGAATGTAAACGCGACACTTCCTTGCTAGGAAGTAGCGTTTGCAGATGTCTACGTATCGAAGTAATAGAGTTCTAATGCTTCTTAAATCGTCATACCGCATCTCATTTCTATGTTTCATGATAAGATATAATATTCATTGTGAAGTGTCATGTATACCTCGTATTCCTTTCAAAAGAATGTAAATGCGACACTTCCTTGCTAGGAAGTAGCGTTTGCAGATGCCTTCGTATCGAACCAATAGACATCTAATGCTTCTTAAATCGCCATATCGCATCTCATTTCCATGTTTCATGATAAGATATAATATTCATTGTGCAGTGTTATGTATACCTCATATTCACTTCAAATGAATGTAAATGCGACACTTCCTTGCTTGGAACTAGCGTTTGCAGATGTCTACGTATCGAAGCAATAGTTTTCTAATGCTTCTTAAATCGTCATATCGCATCTCATATCTACGTTTCATGATAAGATATAGAATTCATTGCGAAGTGTCATGTATAGATCGTATTCCATTCAAAAGAATGTAATTGCGACACTTCCTTGCTAGGAAATAGCGTCTGCAGATGTCTACGTATAGAAGCAATAAGGATTTAATGCTTCTTAAATCGCCATATCGCTTCCCATTTTTATGTTTCATGATAATATATAATATTCACTGCGAAGTGTCATGTATACCTCGCATACACTTCAAACGAACGAAAATGCGACATTTCCTTGCTAGGAAATAGCGTTTGCAGATGTCTACGTATCGAAGCAATAGTTTTCTAATGCTTCTTAAATCGTCATATCGCATCTCATATCTACGTTTCATGATAAGATATAGAATTCATTGCGAAGTGTCATGTATAGCTCGCATACACTTCAATTGAATGTAAATGCGACACGACCTTGCTAGGAAATAGCGTTTGCAGATGTCTGCGTGTCGAAGCAATAGGGATCTAATGCCTCTTAAATCGCCATATCGCTTCTCATTTCTATGCTTCATGATAAGATATAATATTCATTGCTAAGTGTCACGCATGCCACGCATACACTGAAAAAGAGTGTATATGCGACACTTCCTTAATATTAAATATCGTTTGCAGATGTCTCCGTATCGAAGCCATAGGGGTCTAATGTTTCATAAAATGCGATATCGCATCTCCATTCTGTGTTTCATGATAAGATATAATATTCATTATGCAGTGTTATCTATACCTCGTATTCACTTCAATTGAATGTAAATGCGACAATTCCTTGCTACTAAATAGCGTTTCCAGATGTCTACGTATCGCAGCATTAGAGTTCTTGTGCTTTCTAAATCGCGATATCGCATCGCATTACTATATTTCAAGATAAGATATAATATTCATTGTGAATCGTTATGTATACCTCGTATTCATCTCAAGCGAATGTAATTGCGACACTTGCCTGGTAAGAAATAGGGTTTGCAGATGTCTACGTACCGAAGCAATAGAGTTCTAATGCCTCTTAAAACGCGCCATCGCATCTCATTTCTATGTTTCACGATAAGATATGATATTCATTGTGCAGTGTTATGTATACCTCATATTCACTTCAAATGAATGTAAATGCGACCCTTCCTTGCTAGGAAATAGCGTTTGCAGATGTCTACTTCTCGTAGCAATAGAGTTCTAATGCTTCTCAAATAGCGATATCGCACCTCATTTCTATGTTTCATGTTAAGATATAATATGAATTGCGAACTGTCACGTATACCTCGCATACACTTCAAATGAATGTAAATGCGACACTTACTTGCTCGGAAATAGCCTTTGCAGATGTCTCCGTATCGAAGCAATAGTATTCTAATGCTTCTTAAATCGCGATATCGCATCTCATTTCAATGTTTCGTGATAAGATATAATATTCATTGTGGAGTGTTATGAATACCTCGTATTCATTTCAGAAGAATGTAAATGCGACACTTCCTTGCAGGGAAGTAGCGCTTGCACATGTCTACGTATCGAAGCAATAGAGTTCTAATGCATCTTAAATCGCGATATCACATCTCATTCCTATGTTTCATGATAAGTTATAATATTCATTGTGGAGTGTTATGTATACCTCGTATTCACCTCAAAAGAATGTAAATGCGCAAGTTCCGTGCCAGGAAATAGCGATTGCGGATGTCTACGTATCGTAGCAAAAGGGCTCTAATGCTTCTTAAATCGTCATATTGCATCTCATTTCTATGTTTCATGATAATATATAATATTCATTGCGAAGTGTCATGTATACCTCGTATCCATTCAAAAGAATGTAAATGCGACACTTCCTTGCGAGAGAGTAGCGTTTGCAGATGTCTACGTATCGAAGCAATAGTGTTCTAAGGTTTGCTAATTCGCGATACCGCATCTCATTTCTATGTTTCATGTTAAGATATAATATTCAATGCGAAGGGTCATGTATACCTCGTATTCACTTCAAAACAATGTAAATGCTACATTTCATTGCTAGGAAGTAGTGTTTGCAGATGTCTACGTATCGAAGCAATAGAGCTCAAATGCTTCTTAAATCGTCATATTGCATCTCATTTCTATGTTTCATGATAAGATATAATATTCATTGCGAAGTGTCATGTATACCTCGTATCCATTCAAAAGAATGTAAATGCGACACTTCCTTGCGAGGAAGTAGCGTTTGCAGATGTCTACGTATCGAAGCAATAGTGTTCTAAGGTTTGCTAATTCGCGATACCGCATCTCATTTCTATGTTTCATGTTAAGATATAATATTCAATGCGAAGGGTCATGTATACCTCGTATTCACTTCAAAACAATGTAAATGCTACATTTCATTGCTAGGAAGTAGTGTTTGCAGATGTCTACGTATCGGACAAATAGAGTTAAAATGCTTCTTAAATCGCGATATCGCATCTCATTCCTATGTTTCATGATATAATATTCATTGCTAAGTGTTATGTATTCATCGTCTACACTTCAAATGAATGTAAGTGCGACACTTCCTTTCCAGGAAGTTGCGTTTGCAGATGTCTATATATCGAAGCAACAGAGTTCTAATGCTTCATAAATCGCGATATCGCACTTCATTTCTATGTTTCATGATAAGATATACTATTCATTGCGAAGTGTCATGTATTCCTCGTCTACACTTCAAATAAATGTAAATGCGACACATCCTTCCTAGGAAATAGCATTTTCAGATGTCAGCGTATCGATGCATTAGAGTTCAAATGCTTCCTACATCGCGTTATCGCATCTCATTACATGTTTCATGATAAGATATCATATTCATTGTGGAGTGTTATGTATACCTCGCATTCGCTTCAAAGGACTGTAAATGCAACGTTTCTTTGCTAGGAAATGGCGTTGGCAGATGTCTACGCATCGAAGCAATAGACTTCCAGTACTTCTTAAAACGCGATATCGCATCTCACATCGATGTTTCATGATAAGATATAATATTCATTGCGAAGTGTCATGTATACCTCGCATACACTTGAAATAAAAGTAGATGCGACACTTCCTTCCAAGGAACTAGAGTTTGCAGATGTCTACGTATGGAAGCAATAGAGTTGTAATGCACCTTTGAACGCGATATAGCCTGCCATTGCCATGTTTGATGATAATATATAATACTCATTGCGAAGTGTCTTGTATACCTCGGACACACATAAATGAATGTAAATGCGACTCTCCGTTGCTATTAATTAGCGTTTGCAGATGGCTTAGTATCGCAGCAATAGTGTTCCAATGCTTCTTAAAACGCGATATCGCATCTCATTTCTATGTCTCATGATAAGATACGATATTCATTGCTAAGTGTTATGTATTCCTCGTCTACAATACAAATGAATGTAAATGCGAGGCTTCCTTGCTAGGAAGTAGCGTTACCAGATGTCTATGTATCGAAACAATAGAGTTCTAATGCTTCTTAAAACGAGATGTCGCATCTCATTTCTATGTTTCATGATTTGAGACAATATTCATTGCGAAGTGTTATGTATTCCTCGCCTACACTTCAAACGATTGCAAATGCGAAACTTCCATTCTAGGAAATTACGCTTCGAGATGTCTGCGTATCGAAACAATAGAGTTCTAACGCTTCTTAAGTCGCGATATCGCATCTCATTTCTATGTTTCATAATAAGATATAATATTCATTGTGCAGTGTTATGTATACCTCGTATTCATCTCAACAGAATTTAAATGCGACACTTCCTTGCTGGGAAATAGCGTTTGCAGATATCTACGTATCGAAGCAATGGAGTTTTAAAGCATCTTAAAACGCTATACCGCATTTCATTTCTGAGATTCAGGATAAGATATAATATTCATTGTGCAGTGTTATGTATACCTCGTATTCGCTTCAAAAGAATGTTAATGCGACACTTCCTTGCTAGGATGTAGCGTTTGTAGATGTCTACGTATCGTAGCAATAGAGTTCTCATGCTTCTCAAAACGCGATGTCACATCTCATTTCTACGTTTAATGATAAGATATAATATCCAATACGAAGTGTTATGTATTCCTTGTCCACACTTAAAACAAATGTAAATTCGTCACTTGCTTCCTAACAAATAGCGTTTCCAGATGTCTACGTAACGAAGCAATAGGCTTCTAATGCTCCTTAATACGAGATGTCGCATCTTATTTCTATGTTTCATGTTAGGATACAATATTCATTGCGAAGTGTCATGTATACCTCATTTTCTCTTCAAAATGATGTAAATGCGACACTTCCATGCTAGGAAGTAGCGTTTCCAGATGCCTACGTATCGAAGCAACAGAGTTCTAATGCTTCTTAAAACGGGATATCGCATCTCATATCTATGTTTCATGATAAGGTATAATATTCATTGCGAAGTGTCATGTATACCTCACATACACATCGAATGAATGTAAATGCGACACTTCCTTGCTAGGAAATAGCGTTTGCAGATGTCTACGTATCGAAGCAATAGTGTTCTACTGCTTCTTATATCGCGATATCGCATCTCATTTCTATGTTTCATGATAAGATATAACATTCATTGTGCAATGTTATGTATACTTCGTATTCACTTGAAAAGAATGTAAATGCGACACTTCCTTGCTAGGAAGTAGCGTTTACAGATATCTACGCATCGGTGCAATAGAGTTGTAATGCTTCATAAATCGTCATATCGCATCTCATATCTACGTTTCATGATAAGATATAATATTCATTGCGAAGTGTCATGTATACCTCGTACTCACTTCAAAATAATGTACATGCGTCACTTCCTTGTTAGGAAGTAGCGTTTGCAGATGTCTACATATCGAAGCAATAGAATTCTAATGCTTCTTAAATCGCCATATTACATCTCATATCAATGTTTCATGATAAGATATAATATTCATTGTGGAGTGCTATGTATACCTCGTATTCACTTCAAAAGAATGTAAATGCGACACTTCCTTGCTAGGAAATAGCGTTTGCAGATGTCTACGTTTCGTGGCATTAGAGTTCTAATGCTTCTCAAAACGCGATATCGCTTCTCATTTCTATGTTTCATGATAATATATAATATTCATTGCGAAATGTCATGTATACCTCGCATACACTTAAAATGAATGAAAATGCGACACTTCCATCCTTGGAAATAGAGTTTGCAGATGTCTACATATCGAAGAAATAGATTTCTAAAGCTTGCTAATTCGGGATATCGCATCTCATATCTATGTTTCATGATAATTTATAATATTCATTGCTAAGTGTCATGTATACCGCGCATACACTTCAAATGAATGTGAATGCGACCGTTCCTTGCTAGGAAATAGCGTTTGGAGATATCTACGTATCGATGAAGTAGAGTTCCAAAGCTTCTTATATCGCGATAACCTCATCTCATTTCTATGTTTCATGATAAGATATAACATTCATTGTGCAGTGTTATGAATACCTCGTATTCACTTCAAAAGAATGTAAATGCGACACTTCCTTGCTTGGAAATAGCGTTTGCAGATGTCTACGTATCGAAAAAATAGAGTTCTAATGCTTCTTAAATCGCGATATCGCATCTCATTACTATGTTTCATGATAATATATAATATTCATAGCGAAGTGGCATGTATACCTCGTATTCACTTCAAAAGAATGTAAACGCGACACTTCCTTGCCAGGAAATAGCGTTTGCAGATGTCTACGTATCGTAGCATTAGAGTTCTAATGCTTCTCAAAACGCGATATCGCTACTCATTGCTATGTTTCATGATAATATATAATATTCATTGCGAAGTGTCATGTATACCTCGTATTCACTTCAAAAGAATGTAAATTCGACACTCCCTTGCTTGGAAATAGCGTTTGCAGATATCTACGTATCGTAGCAATAGAATTCTAATGCATCCTAAATCGTCATATCGCATCTCATTTCTATGTTTCATGATAATTTATAATATTCATTGCTAAGTGTCATGTACACCTCTCGCATACACTTCAAATGAATGTGAATGCGACAGTTCCTTGCTAGGAAATAGCGTTTGGAGATATCTACGTATCGAAGCAATAGATTTCTAATGCTTCTTATATCGCGATATCGCATCTCATTTCTATGTTTCATGATAAGATATAATATTCATTGTGCAGTGCTATGAATACCTCGTATTCACTTCAAAAGAATGTAAATGCGACACTTCCTTGCTTCGAAATAGCGTTTGCAGATGTCAACGTATCGAAAAAATAGAGTTCTAATGCTTCTTAAATCGCGATATCGCATCTCATTTCTATGTTTCATGATAAGATATAATATTCATTGTGCAGTGCTATGAATACCTCGTATTCACTTCAAAAGAATGTAAATGCGACACTTCCTTGCTTCGAAATAGCGTTTGCAGATGTCAACGTATCGAAAAAATAGAGTTCTAATGCTTCTTAAATCGCGATATCGCATCTCATTTCTATGTTTCATGATAAGATATAATATTCATTGTGCAGTGTTATGTATATCCCGTCTATACTTCAAATTGAATGTAATTGCGACACTTCTTTGCTTGGAAATAGCGTTTGTAGATTTCTACGTATCGAAGCAATAGATTTCTAATGCTTCTTAAATCGTCATATCGTATCTCATTTCTATGTTTCATGATAAGATATAATATTCATTGTGCAGTGTCATGTATATTTCGTATTCACTTCAAAAGAATGTAATCGCGACACTTCCTTGCCAGAAAGTAGCGTTTGCAGATGTCTACGTATCGTAGCATTAGAGTTCTAATGCTTCTCAAAACGCGATATCGCTACTCATTGCTATGTTTCATGATAATATATAATATTCATTGTGGAGTGTTATGTATACCTCGTATTCACTTCACAAGAATGTAAATGCGACACTCCCTTGCTTGGAAATAGCGTTTGCAGATATCTACGTATCGTAGCAATAGAATTCTAATGCTTCTTAAATCGCGATATTGCATCTCATTTCTATGTTTCATGATACGATATAATATTCATTACGAAGTGTCATGTGTACCCCGTATTCACATCAAAAGAATGTAAATGCGACACTTCCTTGCTAGGAAATAACGTTTACAGATGTCTACGTATCGAGGCAGTATAGTTCTAATGCTTCATAAAAAGCGATATCGCATCCCATTTCTATGTTTCATGTTAAGATATAATATACATTGCGAAGTGTCACTTATACCTCGCATACATTTCAAATGAATGTAAATACGACACTTCCTTGCTAGGAAGTTGCTTCTGCAGATGTTTATGTATCGAAGCAATAGAGCTCTAATGCTTCTTAAAACGGGATATCGCATCTCATTCTTATGTTTCATGATAAGATATAATATTCATTGCGAAGTGTCATGTATACCTCGCTTACACTTGAAATGAATGTAAATGCGACACTTCCTTGCTTGGAAATAGCGTTTGCAGATGTCTACGTTTCCAAGCAATAGATTTCTAGAGCTTGCTAATTCGCGATATCGCATCTCATATCTATGTTTCATGATAATTTATAATATTCATTGCGAAGTGTCATGTATACCTCGCATACACTTCAAATGAATGTGAGTGTGACAGTTCCGTGCTAGGAAATAGCGTTTGCAGATATCTACGTATCGAAGCAATAGTTTTCTAATGCTTCTTACATCGTCATATCGCATCTCATATCTACGTTTCGTGATAAGATATAATAATCATTGCGGAGTGTCATGTATACCTCGTATTCACTTCAAAAGAATGTAAATGCGACACTTCCTTGCTAGGTAATAGCGTTTGCAGATGTCTACGTATCGAAGCAATAGATTTCTAAAGCTTGCTAATACGCGACATCGCACCTCATACCTATGTTTCATGATAATATATAATATTCATTGCGAAGTGTCATGTATACCTCGCATACACTTCAAATGAATGTGAATGCGACAGTTCCTTGCTAGGAAATAGTGTTTGCAAATGTCTACGTATCGAAGCAATAGAGTTCTAAAGCTTCTTAAATCGCGATATCGCATCTCATTTCTATGTTTCATGATAAGATGTAATATTCATTGAGAAGTGATATGTACACCTCGTATTCACTTCAAAAGAATGTAAATGCGACACTTCCTTGCTGGGAAATTGCGTTTGCCGAAGTCTACGTATCGTAGCAGAAGAGTTCCAATGCTTCTCAAAAAGCGATATCGCATTTCATTTCTATGTTTCATGATAAGATATAATATCATTACGAAGTGTCATGTATACCTCGTATTCACTTCAAAAGAATGTAAATGCGACACTTCCTTGCTAGGAAGTAGCGTTTACAGATGTCTACGTATCGAAGCAATAGAGTTCTAATGCTTCTTAAAACAGGATATCGCATCTCATTTCTATGTTTCATGATAAGATGTAATATTCATTGCGATGTGTTATGTATACCTCACATACACTTCCAATGAATGTAAATGCGACACTTCCTTGATACGAAATAGCGATTGCAGATGTCTACGTATAGTGTAACGTCTCGCGTACTGCCTTCCATCCCCCAGCGCCTCCCACAGCATCCGGCAGCGACGTACTCACCGTCGGCTGCACCTAAGCACACGGGACGAGCGCCACCACAACCAAACATACACCACGTCCGCCGAGCCAAGGCTGCTATCAAGGTACGAAGACCTAGGAGTTCGACCGTTCGACCGTGTGACAACGTGCAGCATTTCCAAAGCCAGGAAAGATGCAGCATCCAACCAGGCGACTGGACCACTGGGCACAGCAGCGAATCAGCTACACCATTACAGCGTTATTCCTATTTCCAAAGTATATATTCGTAAATCGTACTCTAGATCTAAGTACTCGACACATACATTGTACATACGCAAACAACACACACATAGCTTCTAAGATCAACGTAAATATCTATAATTATATGTTGCGATACGCTCGAGCGGTCGTCCGACGAGCGCGACTCACGCGTGACGCGAGCCGCGCCCCACTCCGACCGGCCGCCCCACTGCGCGGGCCGAGCGGCCACCCCACTCCGGGCTCCAGCGACTCGCGCGCCACGCGACCTAAGGAGGTCGCGGACCCGCGATCGGAGAGTCAGTCTTCTCCGAGCCTCGTTCCAAGCTTTCTTCATTAGACAGCTCTAATGCCTACGGGCTATTATCCACCTTAGTCAGAGGTGTTCGTAATTCTATTCTAAATTCAAGTTCAATTCCAATCATCGAGTCTAGTTCTAATTCCAATTTTAAACAATTAAGTCTACTTTTAACTTAGTCTTAGGGAAAGTACAGTGTAAGCTTAGGATTAACTTAGAATATACTTTGATTTTACCTCCTAACTACTAGTTCAGTTATTGATCATTTCCATTAACTTCATTCTTATCCTGCGAGTTCTTCCACGAGCCAACGCGTGGATATTTTACATTCAATCCAATCGTTAGTCGATCATTGGTAATCAGCTGGTTAGAGCGGACCGCCGCTTAGCTTCGCTGAGCCATACGTGAGACTGCATGCAGATAACGCCGATATTTCATTCTCTGGACCGACAGGCTAGAGCGGACCGCCGCTTACCCGAGTCGTATCTAGTCTGCTGAAATTAGACGCGAATGTGCAGTAATTCGAAGCGAAAGGCTCGACGTCCGGGAAGGAAGAACTTCCTACGCCGTCTCGTACGTGAATACGTGGGCACCAAAGCCTTACCGTCGATCAGTGCATCCGCCACCGTACTCGTGGCTTCCAAACGATCCACGCCGACAACCTTATCCGATCCAGGGAAGCCGAACATCGCTGAATCCCCGCAACGCTGGGCGCTCATCCCTTTGGCCATTCAGCCTCGCAGTCCTTACGCAGCATCGATACCAGACTACGATCCACGGAAGCAGAGATATCTCAAGAAAGAATATTGATTTCTTAGCTATCAAGACGGCAAAGGTAGGATTTTTCCACATTTACAGCGTTAGCGTGTTCCTAAAAGCGTTCGTTGTCCCATGGAAAGAACCCGGCATTAGTCGCAATTAAGCGAGCCGTTTCCGCGAATTGGCTGGGTGTCGTCTCCGAGTAAAGCGGATATTTTCCACCCTCGTGACGTGACACCTAGCAAGGAAGTGTCGCATTTACATTCATTTGAAGTGTATGCGAGGTATACATGACACTTCGCAGTGAATATTATATATTGCCATGAAACATAGAAATGAGAAGGGATATGGAGATTTAAGAAGAATTAGATCCCTATTGCTTCGATACGTAGACATCTGCAAACGCTACTTCCTAGCAAGGAAGTATCGCATTTATATTCTTTAGAAAGGAATACGAGGTATATACGGCACTTCGCAATGAATATTATATCTTATCATGAAACGTAGATATGAGATGCGATATGACGATTTAAGAAGCATTAGAACTCTAATGCTTCGATACGTAGACATCTGCAAACGCTATTTCTTAGCAAGGATGTGTCGCATTTACATTCTTTTGAGGTGAATACGAGGTATACATAACACTGCACAATGAATATCATATCTTATCATGAAACATAGAAATGAGATGCGATATGGCGATTTATGAAGCATTTGATGTCTATTGCTTCGATAAGTAGACATCTGCAAACGCTATTTCCTAGGAAGGAAGTGTCACATTTACATTCATTTTAAGTTTATGCGAGGTATACATGACACTTCGCAATGAATATTATATATTATCATGAAACATAGAAGTGAGAAGCGATATCGCGTTTTGAGATGCATTAGAATTCTAATGCCACGATACGTAGATATCTGCAAACGCTATTCCCTAGCAAGGAAGTGTCGCCTTTACATTCATTTGAAGTATAGACGAGATATACATAACACTGCACATTGAATATTATATCTTATCATGAAACATAGAAATGTGATGCGATATGACGATTTAAGAAGCATTAGAATACTATTGCCTCGATACGTAGACATCTGCAACCGCTATTTCCAAGCAAGGAAGTGTCGCATTTACATTCTTTTGAAGTGAATACGAGGTATTCATAACACTGCAAAATGAATATTATATCTTATCATGAAACATAGAAATGAGATGCGATATCGCGATTTGAGAAGCTTTAGAACTCTATTGCTTGGATACGTAGATATTTGCAAACGCTATTTCCTAGCAAGAAACTTTCGCATTCACATTCATTTGAAGTCTATGCGAGGTATACATGACACTTCGCAATGAATATTATAAATTCTCATGAAACATAGAAATGGGATGCGATATCGCGAATTAAGAAGCATTAGAACACTATTGCTTCGATACGTAGACATCTGCAAACGCTATTTCCTAGCAAGGAAGTATCGCATTTACATTCATTTTAAGTGTATGCGAGGTATATATGACACTTCGCAATGAATATTATATATCATCATGAAACATAGAAATGAGAAGCGATATCGCGTTTGAGAAGCATTAGGACTCTAATGCCACGATACGTAGACATCTGCGAACGATATTTCCTAGCAAGGAAGTGTCGCATTTACATTCATTTGAAGTATAGACGAGACATACATAACACTGCACAATGAATATTATACCTTATCATGAAACATGGAAATGAGATCGATATGGCGATTTAAGAAGCATTAGAAATCTATTGGTTCGATACGTAGACATCTGCAAACACTATTTCCTAGCAAGGAACTGTCGCATTCACATTCATTTGAAGTGTATGCGAGGTATACGTGACACTTCGCAATGAATATTATATATTATCATGAAACATAGATATGAGATGCGATATCGTGAAATAGCATGCTTTAGAAATCTATTGCTTCGATACGTAGACATCTGCAAACGCTATTTCCTTGGAAGGAAGTGTCGCATTTACATTCTTTTGTAGTGAATACGAGGTATAAATTCCACTTCGCAATGAATATTATATCTTATCATGAAACATAGAAATGTGATGCGATATGACGATTTAAGAAGCATTAGAATACTATTGCCTCGATACGTAGACATCTGCAACCGCTATTTCCAAGCAAGGAAGTGTCGCATTTACATTCTTTTGAAGTGAATACGAGGTATTCATAACACTGCAAAATGAATATTATATCTTATCATGAAAGTAATATTATATCTTATCATGAAACATAGAAATGAGATGCGATATCGCGATTTAAGAAGCTTTAGAACTCTATTGCTTGGATACGTAGATATTTGCAAACGCTATTTCCTAGCAAGAAACTGTCGCATTCACATTCATTTGAAGTCTATGCGAAGTATACATGACACTTCGCAATGAATATTATAAATTCTCATGAATCATAGAAATGGGATGCGATATCGCGAATTAAGAAGCATTAGAACACTATTGCTTCGATACGTAGACATCTGCAAACGCTATTTCCTAGCAAGGAAGTGTCGCATTTACATTCATTTTAAGTGTATGCGAGGTATATATGACACTTCGCAATGAATATTATATATCATCATGAAACATAGAAATGAGAAGCGATATCGCGTTTTGAGAAGCATTAGAAATCTATTGCTTCGATACGTAGACATCTGCAAACGCTATTTCCAAGCAAGGAAGTGTCGCATTTGCATTCTTTTGAAGTGAAACCGAGGTATTCATAACACTGCACACTGAATATTATATCTTATCATGAAACATAGAAATGAGATGCGATATCGCGATTTAAGAAGCTTTAGAACACTATTGCCTCGATACGTAGATATCTGCAAACACTATTTCCTAGCAAGGAACTGTCGCATTCACATTCATTTGAAGTGTTTGCGAGGAGTACATGACACTTCGCAATGAATATTATATATTGTCATGAAACATAGATATGAGATGCGATATCGTGAATTAGCAAGCTTTAGAGATCTATTGCTTCGATAAGTAGACATCTGCAAACGCTATTTCCTAGGAAGGAAGTGTCGCATTTACATTCCTTTGAAAGGAATACGAGGCATACATGACACCTCGCAATGAATATTATATCTTATCATGAAACATAGAAATGAGATGCGATATGACGATATAAGAAGCATTAGAATTCTATTGCTTCGATACGTAGACATCTGCAAACGCTATTTCCTAGCAAGGAAGTGTCGCATGTACATTCAGTTGAAGTGTATGCGAGGTATACATGGCACTTCGCAATGAATATTATATCTTATCATGAAACATAGAAATGAGATGCGATATGGCGATTTATGAAGCATTAGATGTCTACCGGTTCGATACGTAGTCATCTGCAAACGCTACTTCCTAGCAAGGAAGTGTCGCATTTACATTCTTTTGAAGTGAATACGAGGTATTCATAACACTGCACAATGAATACTATATCTTATCATGAAACATAGAAATGAGATGCGATATGGCGATTTAAGAAGCATAGAACTCTATTGCTTCGATACGTAGACATCTGCAAACGCTACTTCCTAGCAAGGAAGTGTTGCATTTACATTCTTTTGAAAGGAATACGAGGTATACATGGTACTTCGCAATGAAAATTATATCTTATCATGAAACATAGAAATGAGATGCGATATGACGATTTAAGAAGCATTTGAATTCTATTGCTTGGATATGTAGACATCGGCAAACTCTATTTCCTAGCAAGGAAGTGTCGTATGTACATTCAATTAAAGTGTATGCGAGGTATACATGACACTTCGCAATGAATATTATATATTGTCATGAAACATAGATATGAGATGCGATATCGCGAATTAGCAAGCTTTAGAAACCTATTGCTTTGATACGTAGACATCTGCAAACGCTATTTCCTAGCAAGGAATTGTAGCATTTACATTCTATTGAAGTGAATTCGAGGTATACATAACACAGCACAATGAATATTATATCTTATCACGAAACATAGAAATGACATGCGAAATCGCGATTTAAAAGGCATTAGAACTCTCTTGCATCGATACGTAGACATCTGCAAACGCTACGTCCTAGCAAGGAAGTGTCGCATTTACATTCTTTTGAAGTGAATACGATGTATACATGACACTTCGCAATGAATATTATATCTTATCTCGAAACATAGATATGACATGCGAAATCGTGATTTAAAAAGCATTAGAACTCTCTTGCTTCGATACGTAGACATGTGCAAACGCTACGTCCTAGCAAGGAAGTGTCGCATTTACATTCTTTTGAAGTGAATACGAGGTATACATGACACTTCGCAATGAATATTATATCTTATCATGAAACATAGAAATGAAATGCGATATCGCGTTTTAAGAAGCATTAGAACTCTATTGCTACGATACGAAGGCACCTGCAGACAATATTTCCTAGCAAGGAAGTGTCGCTTTTACATTCTTTAGATTTGAATACGAGGTATACATGACACTTCGCAATGAATATTGTATCTTATCATGAAACATTGAAATGAGACGCGATATCGCGCTTTAAGAAGCATTAGTACACTATTACTTCGATACGTAGACATCTGCAAACGCTATTTCCTAGGAAGGAAGTGTCGCATTTACATTCATTTGATGTGTAGACGAGGAATACATAACAACCTCGCAATGAATATTATATCTTATCATGAGACATAGAGATGAGGTGCGATATCGCGTTTTAAGGAGAATTAGAACTCTATAGCTTCGATACAGAGATATATTGGGAACTGAATTTCCTAGAGCGGAAGTGTCGCATTTTGTGACGTCAGGCGTACCGCCTGCCACCCATCAACCTTCTCGCACCCCCCAGCATCAACCCCTGGACGCATGCAACCAGCCAAACTCGCCTGCAGAACCAGCAACTGGAAGTGTTCGCGAGCGCATACCTGCACGCGTTCACTCACACCGAGTTCGGCTGCCTCACTCGCACCGCCGAGTATGCCTGTCTCGCTCGTACCGGGCACCAGTGTCTCACTCGCACCACCGAGTATACCTGTCTCGCCTGCACCAAGGACGGCAGCACTATCTCCCTCGCACCGAGGATTCCGTCCTGCAGGAAGACGTAGCCGCAGCCCATAACCTGAATGGGGTCTTTTCCAATTCCCGGAACAGGATCTGCTAGATCCTATATATTACTTCTAAGCTAGGACATACATACCATATCATGACGCATATATAAGAATTCCTAGATCTAAGTTACACTAAGTAAGATGCGTCCGGCCAGCGGCATGCGCCGCTAGCCCCACCACGAGCCGCGAGTCCCCACTCGCTGGACCGCGCGCTCTCCGCCTCGAGACTCGAGTCCCCCACTCGCGGGAACGCGATCTCCCTACTGCGAGCCTCCGCGACCGTAGCGCCCCGCGAACCGAGGAGGTCAGAGACGCGTCCCCAGAGCACACACTCTGACTCGAGAACTCCTACCGAGGAGTCGAAACCTCTAGTTCTAGATCGTTAGCCACCTCAATGTGGGGTTCAGGCATCGTATTTCTATTTCCATTTTAACTTAGTCTTAGTCTTGGAATAATTCCAGTTCTTGTATACTTTAAACCTAGAATATATTTTATTTTTACTTTTACTATATCCAAGTACAAGTTCTTTTACCAAGTCTACTATTTCCACATCCATTAATTTTATCAAGTGTTTACAATACTAGTTCTACTTTTAACATTACATTTAACTACGAATTCTTCCACGGGTTCTCCATACAACTGGTGTTGCTCCTCATCAAATTGAAGGAGTATAGAAATCGGCTTTGTGACGTTGAGACCGCCGCCTATTCTTCAGATCTTAGTCGAAAGTACAGAAAAACCTGGTGAATGAATCGTGCTTCCGGTTTGCGAAGAACGCGACGTGCGAGTAGGAAGAATTTCATACGATCACTTGTGCGTGAATATCTGGAGGGCGTCCCGAGAGTCCTCGTATAGCAGCGACCTGCCTTCGCACCAGTCCAGACGCCGCTTTTCGAAGCGACCGTCGACGCTTCCGATCCAGACACCACGGCGCATCACGCCGATTATGCCACATTCAGCATCATCGCTGAATTCCGACCGCCGTCCTCCTCTTCGCGGGCGACTGATCGAGATTTCCGTAGCAGCCAACAGAACGAAATCCGCTACGATCCCAGCGAACGATCCTCCACGCCGTTTCTAAGTACAAATCGAGAGAGAAGTCATCGAAAGGTAGGGTCATTCCCTTATTATCGCGAGTGTTTTCGCTAGTGTCGCGTCAGCCGAAATTGTCGGACCCGGGCTAAACGCGTTCCCGCGGACCGAATTACCGAAAAATAGGCTCGTGTCGTAAAGCCTCCGGAGCAACGGAAAATAGTTTCGCCGGACGTGACACCTCGTATTCACTTCAAAAGAATGTAAATGCGACACTTCCATGCTAGGAAATAGCGTATTCAGATGTCTACGTATCGTAGCAATAGAGTTCTAATGCTACTTAAATCGCGATATCGCTTCTCATTTCTACGTTTCGTGATAAGATATAATATTCATTGCGAAGTGTCATGAATACCTCGTATTCACTTCAAAAGAATGTAAATGCGACTTTTGCTTGCTAGGAAATAGCGTTTGCAGATGTCTCCGCATCGAGGCCATAGAGTTCTAATGCTGCTTGGAACGCGATATCGCATCTCTCTCCTATGTTTCATGATAAGATATAATATTCATTGCGAAGTGTCATGTATACCTCGCAAACACTCCAAACGATTGTAAATGCGACACATCCTTGCTAGGAAATAGCGTATTCAGATGTCCACGTATCGTAGCAATAGAGTTCTAATGCTACTTAAATCGCGATATCGCAACTCATTTCTACGTTTCGTGATAAGATATAATATTCATTGCGAAGTGTCATGCATACCACCTATTCACTCCAAACGAATGTAAATGCGACACTTCCTTGCTAGGAAATAGCGTCTGCAGATGTCTATGCACCGAGGCAATAGAGTTCTAATGCTTCTTAAAACGCGATATCGCATCTCACTTCTATGTTTCATGATAAGATATAATATTCATTGTGAAGTGTCATGTATACCTCGTATTCACTTCAAAACAATGTAAGTGCGACACTTCCATGCTAGGAAATAGCGTTTGCAGATGTCTCCGCATCGATACCATACAGTTCTAATGCTTCTTAAAACGCGATATCGCATCTCACTTCTATGTTTCATGATAAGATAAAATTTTCATTGCGAAGAGTCATGTATACCTCGTATTCACTTCAAAAGAATGTAAATGCAACTATTCGTTGCTAGGGCATAGCGTTTGCAGATGCCTACGTATCGTAGCAATAGAGTTCTAATGCTTCCTAGACCGCGGTATCGCATCTCATTTTAATGTTTCGTGATAAGTTATAATATTCATTCCGAAGTGTCATGTAAACCTCGAATTCAATTCAAAAGAATGTAAATGCGACTATTGCTTGCTAGGAAATAGCGTTTGCAGATATCTCCACATCGAGGCAATAGGGTTCTAATGCTTCTTAAGACGCGATATCGCAACTCACTTATATGTTACATGATAAGATATAATGTTCATTGTGAAGTGTCATGTATACCTCGTATTCACTTCAAAAGAATGTAAATGCGAATCTTCCTTGCTAGGAAATAGCGTTTGCAGATGTCTACGTATCGTAGCAATGGAGTTCTAATGCTTCTCAAAACGCGATATCGCATCTCATATCTATGCTTCGTGATAAGATATAATATTCATTGCGAAGTGTCATGTATACATCGTATTCACTTCAAAAGAATGTAACTGCGACTCTTCCATGCTAGGAAATAGCGTTTGCAGATGTCTCCGCATCGAGGCCATAGAGTTCTAATGCTTCTTAGAACGCGATATCGCATCTCTCTTCTATGTTTAATGATAAGATCTAACATTCATTGCGAAGTGTCGTGTATACATCATATTCACTTCAAATGAATGTAAATGCGACACTTCCTTGCTAGGAAATAGCGTTTGCAGATGTCTTCGTATCGTAGCAACAGCGTACTGACACTTCCTAAACGGGATATCGCATCTCATTGCTATGTTTCATGACAAGATATAATATTCCTTGCGAAGTGTAATGTGTTCCTCGTATTCACTTCAAATAATTGTAAATGCGACACTTCCTTACTAGGAAATAGCGACTGCAGATGTCTCCGTATCGAAGCAATAGAGATCTAATGCTTCTTAAATCGCGATATCGCATCTCATTTCTATGTTTCATGATAAGATTTAATATTCATTGCGAAGTTTCACTTGTACCTCGTATTCACTTCAAAGGAATGTAAATGCCACACTTTCTTGCTAGGAAATAGCGTTTTCAGGTGTCTACGTATGGAAGCAATACAGCTCTAATGGTTCTTAAAACGCGATATCGCATCCCATTCCTATGATTCATGATATGATATAATATTCACTGCGAAGTGTTACGTATACCTGGACCACACTTCAAAAGAATGTGAATGACACACTTGCTTGCTAGAAAATAGCGTTTCCGGATCTCTACGTATCGAAGCAATAGAGTTGTAATGCTTCTTAATTCCCGTAATCGCATCGCAGTTCTATGCTTCATGATAAGATATAATATTCATTGCGAAGTGTTGTGTATACCTCGTCAGAACTTCAAAAAAATGCAAATGCCACTCTACCTAGCTAGGAAATGCGTTTCCAGATGTCTGCGTACCGAAGCAATAGAGTTCTAATGCTGCATTAATCGCGATATCGCATCACAATACGATGTTTCAAGATAAGATATAGTATTCATTGCGAAGTGTTAAGTATACCTGGTCTACACTTCAAAAGAATATAAATGCCACACATCCTTGCTAGAAAATGCAATTCTATATATCTACGTATCGAAGCAATAAAGTTCTAATGCTTCTTAAAACGCGATATCGCCTCGCGGTTCTATGCTTCATGATAAGATATAATATACATTGCGAAGTGTTAAGTATAAATCGTTTACATTTCTAAAGAATGTAAACACCACACTTCCTTGCCAGGAAATGCGTTTCCAGATGTCTGCGTATCGAAGCAATGGAGTTCTAATGCTTCCTAAAACACGATATCGCATCGCACTTCTATGTTACATGATAAGATATAATGTTAATTGCGTAGTGTCATGTATACCTCGTATTCGCTTCAAAAGAATGTAAATGCGACTATTCCTTGCTAGGGCATAGCGTTTGCAGATGCCTACGTATCGTAGCAATAGAGTTCTAATGCTTCCTAGACCGCGGTATCGCATCTCATTTTAATGTTTCGTGATAAGTCATAATATTCATTCCGAAGTGTCATGTAAACCTCGAATTCAATTCAAAAGAATGTAAATGCGACTATTGCTTGCTAGGAAATAGCGTTTGCAGATATCTCCACATCGAGGCAATAGGGTTCTAATGCTTCTTAAGACGCGATATCGCAACTCACTTATATGTTACATGATAAAATATAATGTTCATTGTGAAGTGTCATGCATACCTCGTATTCACTTCAAAAGAATGTAAATGCGAATCTTCCTTGCTAGGAAATGGCGTTTTCAGATGTCTACGTATCGGAGCAATAGAGCTCGAATGCTTCTCAAAACGCGATATCGCATCTCATTTCTATGCTTCATGATAAGATATAATATTCATTGCGAAGTGTCATGTATACCTTGTATTCACTTCAAAAGAATGTAAATGCGACTATTGCTTGCTAGGAAATAACGTTTGCAGATGTCTACGTATCGTAGCAATAGCGTTCTAATGCTACTTAAACCGCTATATGACACCTCATTTATAGGTTTCGTGATAAGTTATAATATTCATTGCGAAGTGTCATGTACACCCCGTATTCACTTCAAAAGAATGTAAATGCGACTATTGCTTGCTAGGAAATAGCGTTTGCAGATGTCTTCGTATCGTAGCAATAGATTTCTAATGCTACTTAAAACTCGATATCGCATCTCTCTCCTATGTTTCGTGATAAGATATAATGATCTTTGAGAAGTGTCATGTATACCTCGTATTCACTTCAAAAGAATGTAAATGCGAATCTTCCCTGCTAGGAAATAGCGTTTGCAGATGCCTACGTATCGTAGCAATAGCGTTCTAATGCTTCATAGATCTCGATATCGCATCTCATTTCTATGTTTCGTGATAAGATATAATATTCATTCCGAAATGTCATGCATACCACGAATTCCCTTCAAAAGAATGTAAATGCGACACTTCCATGCTAGGAAATAGCGTTTGCAGATAGCTGCGCATCGAGGCAATAGGGATCTAATGCTTCTTAAAACGCGATATCGCATCTCTCTACTATGCTCGAGGATAAGATTTAAAATTCATTGCGAAGTGTCATGTATACCTCGTATTCACTCCAAACGAATGTAAATGCGACACTTCGTTGCAAGGAAATAGCGTATTCAGATGTCTACGTATCGTAGCAATAGAGTTTTAATGCTACTTAAATAGCGATATCGCATCTCATGTCTATGTTTCGTGATAAGATATAATATTCATTGCGAAGTTTCATGTATACCTCGTATTCACTTCAAAAGAATGTAAATGCGACTATTCCTTGCTAGGAAATAGCGTATTCAGATGTCTACGTATCGTATCAATAAAGTTCTAATGCTACTTAAATCGCGATATGACACTTCATTTATATGTTTTGTGATAAGATATAATATTCATTGCGAAGTGTTATGTATACCTCGTATTCACTTCAAAACAATGTAACTGCGACACTTCCATGCTAGGAAATAGCGTTTGCAGATGTCTCCGCATCGATGCCATAGACTTCTAATGCTTCTTAAAACGCGATATCGCATTTCACTTCTATGTTTCATGATAAGATATAACATTCATTGCGAAGTGTCATGTATACCTCGCATTCACTACAAAAGAATGAAAATGCTACACTTCCATGCTAGGAAATAGCGTATTCAGATGTCTACGTATCGTAGCAATAGAGTTCTAATGCTACTTAAATCGGGATATTGCTTCACATTTCTATGTTTCGTGATAAGATATAATATTCATTGCGAAGTGTCATGTATACCTCGTATTCTCTTCCAAAGAGTGTAAATGCGACACTTCCTTGATAGGAAATAGCGTTTGCTAATGTCTATGTATATTAGCAATAGAGTTCTAATGCTACTTAAATCGCGATATCGCATCTCATTTATATGTTTCGTGATAAGATATAATATTCATTGCGAAGTGTCATGTATACCAAGTATTCACTCCAAACGAATGTAAATGCGACATTTCCTTGCTAGGAAATGGCGTATTCAGATGTCTCCGTATCGTAGCAATAGATTTCTAATGCTACTTAAATCGCGATATCGCATCTCTTTTCTATATTTCGTGATAAGATATAATATTAATTGCGAAGTGTCATGTAAACCTCGTATTCACTTCATAAGAATGTAAATGCGACTATTGCTTGCTAGGAAATAGCGTTTGCACATGTCTACGTATCGTAGCAATAGAGTTCTAATGCTTCTTGAAACGCGATATCGCATTTCTCTTCTAGGTTTCATGATGAGATATAATGTTCTTTGCGAAGTGTCATGTATACATCGTATTCACTTCAAAAGAATGTAAATGCGACTATTGCTTGCTAGGAAATAGCGTTTGCAGATGTCTCCGCATCGAGGCCATAGAGTTCTAATGCTGCTTGAAACGCGATATCGCATCTCTCTCCTATGTTTCATGATAAGATATAATATTCATTGCGAAGTGTCATGTACACCTCGTATTCACTTCAAAAGAATGTAAATGCGACACTTCGATGCTAGGAAATAGCGTCTGCAGATGTCTCCGCATCGAGGCCATAGAGTTCTAATGCTTCTTAGAACGCGATATCGCATCTCTCTTCTATGTTTCATGAAAAGATATAATATCCATTACGAAGTGTAATGTATACCTCGTATTCTCTCCAAACAAATGTAAATGCGACACTTCCTTGCTAGGAAATGGCGCTTTCAGATGTCTAGGTATCGTAGCAATAGATTTCTTATGCTACTTAAATCGCGAAATCGCATCTCATGTCTGTGTTTCGTGATAAGATATAATATTCATTGCGAAGTGTCATGTACACCCCGTATTCACTTCAAAAGAATGTAAATGCCACTATTGCTTGCTAGGAAATAGCGTTTGCAGATGTCTACGTATCGTAGCAATAGATTTCTAATGCTACTTAAAACTCGATATCGCATCTCTCTTCTATGTTTCGTGATATGATATAATGTTCTTTGAGAAGTGTCATGTATACCTCGTATTCACTTCAAAAGAATGTAAATGCGAATCTTCCCTGCTAGGAAATAGCGTTTGCAGATGCCTACGTATCGTAGCTATAGAGTTCTAATGCTTCATAGATCGCGATATCGCATCTCATTTCTATGTTTCGTGATAAGATATAATATTCATTCCGAAATGTCATGCATACCACGAATTCCCTTCAAAAGAATGTAAATGCGACACTTCCATGCTAGGAAATAGCGTTTGCAGATAGCTGCCCATCGAGGCAATAGGGATCTAATGCTTCTTAAAACGCGATATCGCATCTCTCTACTATGCTTGAGGATAAGATATAATATTCATTGCGAAGTGTCATGTATACCTCGTATTCACTCCAAACGAATGTAAATACGACACTTCCTTGCAAGGAAATAGCGTATTCAGATGTCTACGTATCGTAGCAATAGAGTTCTAATGCTACTTAAATCGCGATATCGCATCTCATTTCTACGTTTCGTGATAAGATATAATATTCATTGCGAAGTGTCATGTATACCTCGTATTCACTTCAAAACAATGTAAATGCGACTATTCCTTGCTAGGAAATAGCGTATTCAGATGTCTACGTATCGTATCAATAAAGTTCTAATGCTACTTAAATCGCGATATGACACTACATTTATATGTTTTGTGATAAGATATAATATTCATTGCGAAGTGTCATGTATACCTCGTATTCACTTCAAAACAATGTAACTGCGACACTTCCATGCTAGGAAATAGCGTTTGCACATGTCTCCGCATCGATGCCATAGACTTCTAATGCTTCTTAAAACGCGATATCGCATTTCACTTCTGTGTTTCATGATAAGATATAACATTCATTGCGAAGTGTCATGTATACCTCGCATTCACTACAAAAGAATGAAAATGCTACACTTCCATGCTAGGAAATAGCGTATTCAGATGTCTACGTATCGTAGCAATAGAGTTCTAATGCTACTTAAATCGGGATATCGCTTCTCATTTCTATGTTTCGTGATAAGGTATAATATTCATTGCGAAGTGTCATGTATACCTCGTGTTCACTTCCAAAGTGTGTAAATGCGACACTTTCTCGATAGGAAATAGCGTTTGCTGATGTCTATGTATATTAGCAATAGAGTTCTAATGCTACTTAAATCGCGATATCGCATCTCATTTATATGTTTCGTGATAAGATATAATATTCATTGCGAAGTGTCATGTATACCTCGTATTCACTTCAAAAGAATGTAAATGCGACTATTCCTTGCTAGGGCATAGCGTTTGCAGATGCCTACGTATCGTAGCAATAGTGTTCTAATGCTTCCTAGATCGCGGTATCGCATCTCATTTTTATGTTTCGTTATAAGTTATAATATTCATTCCGAAGTGTCATGTAAACCTCGAATTCAATTCAAAAGAATGTAAATGCGACTATTGCTTGCTAGGAAATAGCGTTTGCAGATATCTCCACATCGAGGCAATAGGGTTCTAATGCTTCTTAAGACGCGATATCGCAACTCACTTATATGTTACATGATAAGATATAATGTTCATTGTGAAGTGTCATGTATACCTCGTATTCACTTCAAAAGAATGTAAATGCGAATCTTCCTTGCTAGGAAATAGCGTTTGCAGATGTCTACGTATCGTAGCAATGGAGTTCTATTGCTTCTCAAAACGCGATATCGCATCACATATCTATGCTTCGTGATAAGATATAATATTCATAGCGAAGTGTCATGTATACCTCGTATTCACTTCAAAAGAATGTAACTGCGACTCTTCCATGCTAGGAAATAGCGTTTAAAGATGTCTCCGCATCGAGGCCATAGAGTTCTAATGCTGCTTGAAACGCGATATCGCATCTCTCTCCTATGTTTCATGAAAAGATATAATATCCATTGCGAAGTGTAATGTATACCTCGTATTCTCTCCAAACAAATGTAAATGCGACAATTCCTTGCTAGGAAATGGCGTTTTCTGATGTCTACGTATCGGAGCAATAGAGCTCGAATGCTTCTCAAAACGCGATATCGCATCTCATTTCTATGCTTCATGATAAGATATAATATTCATTGCGAAGTGTCATGTATACCTTGTATTCACTTCAAAAGAATGTAAGTGCGACTATTGCTTGCTAGGAAATAACGTTCGCAGATGTCTACGTATCGTAGCAATAGCGTTCTAATGCTACTTAAACCGCTATATGACACCTCATTTATAGGTTTCGTGATAAGTTATAATATTCATTGCGAAGTGTCATGTACACCCCGTATTCACTTCAAAAGAATGTAAATGCGACTATTGCTTGCTAGGAAATAGCGTTTGCAGATGTCTACGTATCGTAGCAATAGATTTCTAATGCTACTTAAAACTCGATATCGCATCTCTCTCCTATGTTTCGTGATAAGATATAATGATCTTTGAGATGTGACATGTATACCTCGTATTCACTTCAAAAGAATGTAAATGCGAATCTTCCCTGCTAGGAAATAGCGTTTGCAGATGCCTACGTATCGTAGCAATAGCGTTCTAATGCTTCATAGATCGCGATATCGCATCTCATTTCTATGTTTCGTGATAAGATATAATATTCATTCCGAAATGTCATGCATACCACGAATTCCCTTCAAAAGAATGTAAATGCGACACTTCCATGCTAGGAAATATCGTTTGCAGATAGCTGCGCATCGAGGCAATAGGGATCTAATGCTTCTTAAAACGCGATATCGCATCTCTCTACTATGCTCGAGGATAAGATATAAAATTCATTGCGAAGTATCATGTATACCTCGTATTCACTCCAAACGAATGTAAATGCGACACTTCCTTGCAAGGAAATAGCGTATTCAGATGTCTACGTATCGTAGCAATAGAGTTCTAATGCTACTTAAATAGCGATATCGCATCTCATGTCTATGTTTTGTGATAAGATATAATATTCATTGCGAAGTTTCATGTATACCTCGTATTCACTTCAAAAGAATGTAAATGCGACTATTCCTTGCTAGGAAATAGCGTATTCAGATGTCTACGTATCGTATCAATAAAGTTCTAATGCTACTTAAATCGCGATATGACACTTCATTTATATGTTTTGTGGTAAGATATAATATGCATTGCGAAGTTTCATGTATACCTCGTATTCACTTCCAAAGAGTGTAAATGCGACACTTCCTTGATAGGAAATAGCGTTTGCTGATGTCTATGTATATTAGCAATAGAGTTCTAATGCTACTTAAATCGCGATATCGCATCTCATTTATATGTTTCGTGATAAGATATAATATTCATTGCGAAGTGTCATGTATACCTCGTATTCACTTCATAAGAATGTAAATGCGACTATTGCTTGCTAGGAAATAGCGTTTGCACATGTCTACGTATCGTAGCAATAGAGTTCTAATGCTTCTTGAATCGCGATATCGCATTTCTCTTCTATGTTTCATGATGAGATATAATGTTCTTTGCGAAGTGTCATGTATACATCGTATTCACTTCAAAAGAATGTAAATGCGACTATTGCTTGCTAGGAAATAGCGTTTGCAGATGTCTCCGCATCGAGGCCACAGATTTCTAATGCTGCTTGAAACGCGATATCGCATCTCTCTCCTATGTTTCATGATAAGATATAATATTCATTGCGAAGTGACATGTACACCTCGTATTCACTTCAAAAGAATGTAAATGCGACACTTCGATGCTAGGAAATAGCGTCTGCAGATGTCTCCGCATCGAGGCCATAGAGTTCTAATGCTTCTTAGAACGCGATATCGCATATCTCTTCTATGTTTCATGAAAAGATATAATATCCATAACGAAGTGTAATGTATACCTCGTATTCTCTCCAAATAAATGTAAATGCGACACTTCCTTGCTAGGAAATGGCGCTTTCAGATGTCTACGTATCGTAGCAATAGATTTCTTATGCTACTTAAATCGCGAAATCGCATCTCATGTCTGTGTTTCGTGATAAGATATAATATTCATTGCGAAGTGTTATGTACACCCCGTATTCACTTGAAAAGAATGTAAATGCGACTATTGCTTGCTAGGAAATAGCGTTTGCAGATGTCTACGTATCGTAGCAATAGATTTGTAATGCTACTTAAAACTCGATATCGCATCTCTCTTCTATGTTTCGCGATAAGATATAATGTTCTTTGAGAAGTGTCATGTATACCTCGTATTCACTTCAAAAGAATGTAAATGCGAATCTTCCCTGCTAGGAAATAGCGTTTGCAGATGCCTACGTATCGTAGCTATAGAGTTCTAATGCTTCATAGATCGCGATATCGCATCTCATTTCTATGTTTCGTGATAAGATATAATATTCATTCCGAAATGTCATGCATACCACGAATTCCGTTCAAAAGGATGTAAATGCGACACTTCCATGCTAGGAAATAGCGTTTGCAGATAGCTGCGCATCGAGGCAATAGGGATCTAATGCTTCTTAAAACGCGATATCGCATCTCTCTACTATGCTCGAGGATAAGATATAAAATTCATTGCGAAGTATCATGTATACCTCGTATTCACTCCAAACGAATGTAAATGCGACACTTCCTTGCAAGGAAATAGCGTATTCAGATGTCTACGTATCGTAGCAATAGAGTTCTAATGCTACTTAAATCGCGATATCGCATCTCATTTATATGTTTCGTGATAAGATGTAATATTCATTGCGAAGTGTCATGTATACCTCGTATTCACTCCAAAGGAATGTAAATGCGACATTTCCTTGCTAGGAAATGGCGTATTCAGATGTCTACGTATCGTAGCAATAGAGTTCTAATGCTTCTTGAAACGCGATATCGCATTTCTCTTCTATGTTTCATGATGAGATATAATGTTCTTTGCGAAGTGTCATGTATACATCGTATTCACTTCAAAAGAATGTAAATGCGACTATTGCTTGCTAGGAAATAGCGTTTGCAGATGTCTCCGCATCGAGGCCATAAAGTTCTAATGCTGCTTGAAACGCGATATCGCATCTCTCTCCTATGTTTCATGATAAGATATAATATTCATTGCGAAGTGTCATGCATACCACCTATTCACTCCAAACGAATGTAAATGCGACACTTCCTTGCTAGGAAATAGCGTCTGCAGATGTCTACGCATCGAGGCAATAGAGTTCTAATGCTTCTTAGAACGCGATATCGCATCTCACTTCTATGTTTCATGATAAGATATAATATTCATTGTGAAGTGTCATGTATACCTCGTATTCACTTCAAAACAATGTAAGTGCGACACTTCCATGCTAGGAAATAGCGTTTGCAGATGTCTCCGCATCGATACCATACAGTTCTAATCCTTCTTAAAACGCGATATCGCATCTCACTTCTATGTTTCATGATAAGATAAAATTTTCATTGCGAAGAGTCATGTATACCTCGTATTCACTTCAAAAGAATGTAAATGCGACTATTCCTTGCTAGGGCATAGCGTTTGCAGATGCCTACGTATCGTAGCAATAGAGTTCTAATGCTTCCTAGACCGCGGTATCGCATCTCATTTTAATGTTTCGTGATAAGTTATAATATTCATTCCGAAGTGTCATGTAAACCTCGAATTCAATTCAAAAGAATGTAAATGCGACTATTGCTTGCTAGGAAATAGCGTTTGCAGATATCTCCACATCGAGGCAATAGGGTTCTAATGCTTCTTAAGACGCGATATCGCAACTCACTTATATGTTACATGATAAGATATAATGTTCATTGTGAAGTGTCATGCATACCTCGTATTCACTTCAAAAGAATGTAAATGCGAATCTTCCTTGCTAGGAAATCGCGTTTTCAGATGTCTACGTATCGGAGCAATAGAGCTCGAATGCTTCTCAAAACGCGATATCGCATCTCATTTCTATGCTTCATGATAAGATATAATATTCATTGCGAAGTGTCATGTATACCTTGTATTCACTTCAAAAGAATGTAAATGCGACTATTGCTTGCTAGGAAATAACGTTTGCAGATGTCTACGTATCGTAGCAATAGCGTTCTAATGCTACTTAAACCGCTATATGACACCTCATTTATAGGTTTCGTGATAAGTTGTAATATTCATTGCGAAGTGTCATGTACACCCCGTATTCACTTCAAAAGAATGTAAATGCGACTATTGCTTGCTAGGAAATAACGTTTGCAGATGTCTACGTATCGTAGCAATAGCGTTCTAATGCTACTTAAACCGCTATATGACACCTCATTTATAGGTTTCGTGATAAGTTGTAATATTCATTGCGAAGTGTCATGTACACCCCGTATTCACTTCAAAAGAATGTAAATGCGACTATTGCTTGCTAGGAAATAGCGTTTGCAGATGTCTACGTATCGTAGCAATAGATTTCTAATGCTACTTAAAACTCGATATCGCATCTCTCTCCTATGTTTCGTGATAAGATATAATGATCTTTGAGATGTGTCATGTATACCTCGTATTCACTTCAAAAGAATGTAAATGCGAATCTTCCCTGCTAGGAAATAGCGTTTGCAGATGCCTACGTATCGTAGCAATAGCGTTCTAATGCTTCATAGATCTCGATATCGCATCTCATTTCTATGTTTCGTGATAAGATATAATATTCGTTCCGAAATGTCATGCATACCACGAATTCCCTTCAAAAGAATGTAAATGCGACACTTCCATGCTAGGAAATAGCGTTTGCAGATAGCTGCGCATCGAGGCAATAGGGATCTAATGCTTCTTAAAACGCGATATCGCATCTCTCTACTATGCTCGAGGATAAGATTTAAAATTCATTGCGAAGTGTCATGTATACCTCGTATTCACTCCAAACGAATGTAAATGCGACACTTCGTTGCAAGGAAATAGCGTATTCAGATGTCTACGTATCGTAGCAATAGAGTTTTAATGCTACTTAAATAGCGATATCGCATCTCATGTCTATGTTTCGTGATAAGATATAATATTCATTGCGAAGTTTCATGTATACCTCGTATTCACTTCAAAAGAATGTAAATGCGACTATTCCTTGCTAGGAAATAGCGTACTCAGATGTCTACGTATCGTATCAATAAAGTTCTAATGCTACTTAAATCGCGATATGACACTTCATTTATATGTTTTGTGATAAGATATAATATTCATTGCGAAGTGTTATGTATACCTCGTATTCACTTCAAAACAATGTAACTGCGACACTTCCATGCTAGGAAATAGCGTTTGCAGATGTCTCCGCATCGATGCCATAGACTTCTAATGCTTCTTAAAACGCGATATCGCATTTCACTTCTATGTTTCATGATAAGATATAACATTCATTGCGAAGTGTCATGTATACCTCGCATTCACTACAAAAGAAAGAAAATGCTACACTTCCATGCTAGGAAATAGCGTATTCAGATGTCTACGTATCGTAGCAATAGAGTTCTAATGCTACTTAAATCGGGATATTGCTTCTCATTTCTATGTTTCGTGATAAGATATAATATTCATTGCGAAGTGTCATGTATACCTCGTATTCTCTTCCAAAGAGTGTAAATGCGACACTTCCTTGATAGGAAATAGCGTTTGCTAATGTCTATGTATATTAGCAATAGAGTTCTAATGCTACTTAAATCGCGATATCGCATCTCATTTATATGTTTCGTGATAAGATATAATATTCATTGCGAAGTGTCATGTATACCAAGTATTCACTCCAAACGAATGTAAATGCGACATTTCCTTGCTAGGAAATGGCGTATTCAGATGTCTACGTATCGTAGCAATAGATTTCTGATGCTACTTAAATCGCGATATCGCATCTCTTTTCTATATTTCGTGATAAGATATAATATTAATTGCGAAGTGTCATGTATACCTCGTATTCACTTCATAAGAATGTAAATGCGACTATTGCTTGCTAGGAAATAGCGTTTGCACATGTCTACGTATCGTAGCAATAGAGTTCTAATGCTTCTTGAAACGCGATATCGCATTTCTCTTCTATGTTTCATGATAAGATATAATATTCATTGCGAAGTGTCATGTACACCTCGTATTCACTTCAAAAGAATGTAAATGCGACACTTCGATGCTAGGAAATAGCGTCTGCAGATGTCTCCGCATCGAGGCCATAGAGTTCTAATGCTTCTTAGAACGCGATATCGCATCTCTCTTCTATGTTTCATGAAAAGATATAATATCCATTACGAAGTGTAATGTATACCTCGTATTCTCTCCAAACAAATGTAAATGCGACACTTCCTTGCTAGGAAATGGCGCTTTCAGATGTCTAGGTATCGTAGCAATAGATTTCTTATGCTACTTAAATCGCGAAATCGCATCTCATGTCTGTGTTTCGTGATAAGATATAATATTCATTGCGAAGTGTCATGTACACCCCGTATTCACTTCAAAAGAATGTAAATGCCACTATTGCTTGCTAGGAAATAGCGTTTGCAGATGTCTACGTATCGTAGCAATAGATTTCTAATGCTACTTAAAACTCGATATCGCATCTCTCTTCTATGTTTCGCGATAAGATATAATGTTCTTTGAGAAGTGTCATGTATACCTCGTATTCACTTCAAAAGAATGTAAATGCGAATCTTCCCTGCTAGGAAATAGCGTTTGCAGATGCCTACGTATCGTAGCTATAGAGTTCTAATGCTTCATAGATCGCGATATCGCATCTCATTTCTATGTTTCGTGATAAGATATAATATTCATTCCGAAATGTCATGCATACCACGAATTCCGTTCAAAAGGATGTAAATGCGACACTTCCATGCTAGGAAATAGCGTTTGCAGATAGCTGCGCATCGAGGCAATAGGGATCTAATGCTTCTTAAAACGCGATATCGCATCTCTCTACTATGCTTGAGGATAAGATATAATATTCATTGCGAAGTGGCATGTATACCTCGTATTCACTCCAAACGAATGTAAATACGACACTTCCTTGCAAGGAAATAGCGTATTCAGATGTCTACGTATCGTAGCAATAGAGTTCTAATGCTACTTAAATCGGGATATCGCTTCTCATTTCTATGTTTCGTGATAAGATATAATATTCATTGCGAAGTGTCATGTATACCTCGTATTCACTTCCAAAGAGTGTAAATGCGACACTTCCTTGATAGGAAATAGCGTTTGCTGATGTCTATGTATATTAGCAATAGAGTTCTAATGCTACTTAAATCGCGATATCGCATCTCATTTATATGTTTCGTGATAAGATATAATATTCATTGCGAAGTGTCATGTATACCTCGTATTCTCTCCAAACGAATGTAAATGCGACATTTCCTTGCTAGGAAATGGCGTATTCAGATGTCTACGTATCGTAGCAATAGATTTCTAATGCTACTTAAATCGCGATATCGCATCTCTTTTCTATATTTCGTGATAAGATATAATATTCATTGCGAAGTGTCATGTATACCTCGTATTCACTTCAAAAGAATGTAAGTGCGACTATTGCTTGCTAGGAAATAACGTTTGCAGATATCTACGTATCGTAGCAATAGCGTTCTAATGCTACTTAAACCGCTATATGACACCTCATTTATAGGTTTCGTGATAAGTTATAATATTCATTGCGAAGTGTCATGTACACCCCGTATTCACTTCAAAAGAATGTAAATGCGACTATTGCTTGCTAGGAAATAGCGTTTGCAGATGTCTACGTATCGTAGCAATAGATTTCTAATGCTACTTAAAACTCGATATCGCATCTCTCTCCTATGTTTCGTGATAAGATATAATGATCTTTGAGATGTGTCATGTATACCTCGTATTCACTTCAAAAGAATGTAAATGCGAATCTTCCCTGCTAGGAAATAGCGTTTGCAGATGCCTACGTATCGTAGCAATAGCGTTCTAATGCTTCATAGATCGCGATATCGCATCTCATTTCTATGTCTCGTGATAAGATATAATATTCATTCCGAAATGTCATGCATACCACGAATTCCCTTCAAAAGAATCTAAATGCGACACTTCCATGCTAGGAAATAGCGTTTGCAGATAGCTGCGCATCGAGGCAATAGGGATCTAATGCTTCTTAAAACGCGATATCGCATCTCTCTACTATGCTCGAGGATAAGATATAAAATTCATTGCGAAGTATCATGTATACCTCGTATTCACTCCAAACGAATGTAAATGCGACACTTCCTTGCAAGGAAATAGCGTATTCAGATGTCTACGTATCGTAGCAATAGAGTTCTAATGCTACTTAAATAGCGATATCGCATCTCATGTCTATGTATCGTGATAAGATATAATATTCATTGCGAAGTTTCATGTATACCTCGTATTCACTTCAAAAGAATGTAAATGCGACTATTCCTTGCAAGGAAATAGCGTATTCAGATGTCTACGTATCGTATCAATAAAGTTCTAATGCTACTTAAATCGCGATATGACACTTCATTTATATGTTTTGTGATAAGACATAATATTCATTGCGAAGTGTCATGTATACCTCGTATTCACTTCAAAAGAATGTAAATGCGACACTTCCATGCTAGGGAATGCGTTTCCAGATGTCTAGGTATCGAAGCAATGAAGTTTTAATGCTCCTTAAATCGCGATAACGCATCACACTTCCATGTTTCACGATAAGACATAATATTCATTGCGAAGTGTTGTGTATACCACGTGTGCACTTCAAAAGAATGTAACTGCAACACTTCCTTGCTACAAAAGACGTTTCCAGATGTCCACGTATCGAAGCAATAAAGATTCAATGCTCCTTAAAACGCGATAACGCATCTCATTTCCATGTTTCATGATAAGACATAATATTCACTGCGAAGTGTAATGTGTACATTGTCTATACTTCAATAGAATGTAAATGCCACACTTCCTTCCTAGGAAACGCGTTTCTAGAGGTCTACGTATCGATTCAATGGAGTTCTAATGCTTCGTAAATCGCGAAATCGCATCGCAGTTCTATGTTCCATGATAATATATAATATTCATTGCGAAGTGTCATGTGTACATCGTCTATACTTCAAAAAAATGTAAATGCCAAAATTCCATGCTAAGAAATGCGTTTCTAGGTGTCTACGTATCGAAGCAATGATGTTCTAATGCCTCCTAAACGCGAAATCGCATGGCAGTTCTATGTTTCATGATAAGATATAATATTCATTGCGAAGTGTTATGTATACCTCGTAATCACTTCAAAAGAATGTAAATGCGACTATTCCTAGCTAGGAAATAGCGTATTCAGATGTCTACGTATCGTAGCAAGAGAGTTCTAATGCTACTTAAATCGCGATATCGCATCTCATTTCTATGTTTCGTGATAAGAAAGAATATTCATTGCGAATGGTCATGTATACCTTGTATTCACTTCAAAAGAATGTAAATGCGACTATTGCTTGCTAGGAAATAGCGTTTGCAGATGTCTACGTATCGTAGCAATAGCGTTCTAATGCTACTACAATCGCGATATGACACCTCACTTATATATTTCGTGATAATATATAATATTCATTGCGAAGTGTCATGTATACATCGTATTCGCTTCAAAAGAATGTAAGTGCGACACTTCCATGCTAGGAAATAGCGTTTGCTGATGTCTCCGCATCGATGCCATAGAGTTCTAATGCTTCTTAAAACGCGATATCGCATCTCTCTTCTATGTTTCATGATAAGATATAATATTCATTGCGAAGTGTCATGTATACCTCGTATTCACTTCATAAGAATGTAAATGCGACTATTGCTTGCTAGGAAATAGCGTTTGCAGATGTCTACGTATCGAAGCAATAGTGTTCTAAGGTTTGCTAATTCGCGATACCGCATCTCATTTCTATGTTTCATGTTAAGATATAATATTCAATGCGAAGGGTCATGTATACCTCGTATTCACTTCAAAACAATGTAACTGCTACATTTCATTGCTAGGAAGTAGTGTTTGCAGATGTCTACGTATCGGACAAATAGAGTTAAAATGCTTCTTAAATCGCGATATCGCATCTCATTCCTATGTTTCATGATATAATATTCATTGCTAAGTGTTATGTATTCATCGTCTACACTTCAAATGAATGTAAGTGCGACACTTCCTTTCCAGGAAGTTGCGTTTGCAGATGTCTATATATCGAAGCAACAGAGTTCTAATGCTTCATAAATCGCGATATCGCACTTCATTTCTATGTTTCATGATAAGATATACTATTCATTGCGAAGTGTCATGTATTCCTCGTCTACACTTCAAATAAATGTAAATGCGACACATCCTTCCTAGGAAATAGCATTTTCAGATGTCAGCGTATCGATGCATTAGAGTTCAAATGCTTCCTACATCGCGTTATCGCATCTCATTACTTGTTTCATGATAAGATATCATATTCATTGTGGAGTGTTATGTATACCTCGCATTCGCTTCAAAGGACTGTAAATGCAACGTTTCTTTGCTAGGAAATGGCGTTGGCAGATGTCTACGCATCGAAGCAATAGACTTCCAGTACTTCTTAAAACGCGATATCGCATCTCACATCGATGTTTCATGATAAGATATAATATTCATTGCGAAGTATCATGTATACCTCGCATTCACTTCAAGAGAGTGTAAATGCGACACTTCATTGCTAGGAAGTAGCGTTTACAGATGTCTACGTATCGAAGCAATAGAGATCTAATGCTTCTTAAAACGGGATATCGCATCTCATTTCTATGTTTCATGATAAGATGTAATATTCATTGCGATGTGTTATGTATACCTCACATGCACTTCCAATGAATGTCAATGCGACACTTCCTTGCTACGAAATAGTGATTGCGGATGTCTACGTATAGAAGCAATGGAGTTCTAATGCTTGTTAAGAGGCGATATCGCATCTCACTTCTACGTTTCACGATAAGATATAATATTCATTGCGAAGTGTCATGTATACCTTGTATTCACTTGAAAAGAATGTAAATGCGTCACTTCCATGCTAGGATATAGCGTTTGCAGATGTCTACGTATCGAAGCAATAGTTTTCTAATGCTTCTTAAATCGTCATATCGCATCTCATACCTACGTTTCTTGATAAGATATAATATTCATTGCGGAGTGTTATGTATACCTCGTATTCACTTCAAAAGAATGTAAACGCGACACTTCCTTGCCAGGAAATAGTGTTTGCAGATGTCTACTTATCGTAGCAATAGATTTCTAATGCTTCTAAAAACTCAATATCGCGTCTCATTTCTATGTTTCACGATAGGCTATAATATTCATTGGGAAATGTCACTTATACCCCGCATACACATCAATCGAATGTAAATGCGACCCTTCCCTGCTAGGAAATAGCGTTTGCAGATATCTACGTATCGAAGCAACGGAGTTTTAAAGCTTCTTAAAACGCGATATCGCATTTCATTTATAGGTTTCAGGATAAGATATAATATTCATTGTGCACTGTTATGTATACCTCGTGTTCACTTCAAAAGAATGTTAATGCGACACTTCCTTGCTAGGATGTAGCGTTTGTAGGTGTCTACGTATCGTAGCAATAGAGTTCTCATGCTTCTCACAACGCAATGTCACATCTCATTTCTACGTTTAATGACAAGATATAATATTCAATACGAAGTGTTATGTATTCCTTGTCTACACTTAAAAGAATGTAAATTCGTCACTTCCTTCCTCGCAAATAGCGTTTCCAGATGTCTACATATCGAAGCAGTAGGCTTCTAATGCTTCTTAAAAAGCCATATCGCACCTCATTCCTATGTATCATGATAAGATATAATATTCATTGCGAAGTGTCATGTATACCACATATTCACTTCAAAGGACTGTAAATGCGACACTACCTTGCTAGGAAATAGCGTTTGCAGATATCTACGTATCGAGGCAATAGAATTCTAAACTTCTTAATTCGCGATATCGCATCTCATATCTATGTTTCATGATAATATATAATATTCATTGCGAAGTGTCATGTATACCTCGCATACGTTTCAAATGAATGTAAATGCGACACTTCCTTCCTAGGAAATAGCGTTTGCAGGTGTCTACGCATCGAAGCAATAGAGTTCTAATGATTCTTATATCGTCATACAGCTTCTCATATTTACGTTCCTCGATAAGATATAATATTCATTGGGAAGTGTCATGTATACCTCGCATACACTTCAAGTGAATGTAAATGCGACACTTCCTTGCTAGGAAGTAGCGTTTGCAGATGTCTACGTATCGAAAATATAGAGTTCTGATGCTTTTTAAATCGCGATATCGCATCTCATTTCTATGTTTCATGATAAGATACAATATTCATTGTGCAGTGTTATGTATATCTCGTCTATACTTCAAATTGAATGTAAATGCGACACTTCCTTGCTAGGAAATAGCGTTTGCAGATGTCTACGTATCGAAGCAATAGTGTTCTACTGCTTCTTATATCGCGATATCGCATCTCATTTCTATGTTTCATAATAAGATATAATATTCATTGTGCAGTGTTATGTATACCTCGTATTCACTTGAAAAGAATGTAAATGCGACACTTCCTTGATAGGAAGTAGCGTTTGCAGATATCTACGCATCGGTGCAGTAGAGTTGTAATGCTTCATAAATCGTCATATCGCATCTCATATCTACGTTTCATGATAAGATATAATATTCATTGCGAAGTGTCATGTATACCTCGTACTCACTTCAAAATAATGTAAATGCGTCACTTCCTTGTTAGGAAGTAGCGTTTGCAGATGTCTACGTATCGAAGCAATAGAGTTCTAATGCTTCTTAAATCGCCATATTACATCTCATATCAATGTTTCATGATAAGATATAATATTCATTGTGGAGTGTTATGTATACCTCGTATTCACTCCAAAGGAATGTAAACGCGAAACTGCCTTGCCAGGAAATAGCGTTTGCAGATGTCTACGTACCGTAGCATTAGAGATCTAATGCTTCTCAAAACGCGATATCGCTTCTCATTACCATGTTTCATGATAATATATAATATTCATTGTGGAGTGTTATGTATACCTCGTATTCACTTCAAAAGAATGTAAATGCGACACTTCCTTGCTAGGAAATAGCGTTTGCAGATGTCTACGTATCGAAGCAATAGAGCTCTAATGCTTCTTAAAACGGGATATCGCATCTCATTCCTATGTTTCATGATAAGATATAATATTCATTGCGAAGTGTCATGTATACCTCGCATACACTTGAAATAAAAGTAGATGCGACACTTCCTTCCAAGGAACTAGAGTTTGCAGATGTCTACGTATGGAAGCAATAGAGTTGTAATGCACCTTTGAACGCGATATAGCCTGCCATTGCCATGTTTGATGATAATATATAATACTCATTGCGAAGTGTCTTGTATACCTCGGACACACATAAATGAATGTAAATGCGACTCTCCGTTGCTATTAATTAGCGTTTGCAGATGGCTTAGTATCGCAGCAATAGTGTTCCAATGCTTCTTAAAACGCGATATCGCATCTCATTTCTATGTCTCATGATAAGATA
This sequence comes from Xylocopa sonorina, assembly GCF_050948175.1. NCBI lineage: Eukaryota > Metazoa > Arthropoda > Insecta > Hymenoptera > Apidae > Xylocopa > Xylocopa sonorina. The sequence goes on from NW_027490308.1 coordinate 281,335, forward strand.
CGATATTCATTGCTAAGTGTTATGTATTCCTCGTCTACAATACAAATGAATGTAAATGCGAGGCTTCCTTGCTAGGAAGTAGCGTTACCAGATGTCTATGTATCGAAACAATAGAGTTCTAATGCTTCTTAAAACGAGATGTCGCATCTCATTTCTATGTTTCATGATTTGAGACAATATTCATTGCGAAGTGTTATGTATTCCTCGCCTACACTTCAAACGATTGCAAATGCGAAACTTCCATTCTAGGAAATTACGCTTCGAGATGTCTGCGTATCGAAACAATAGAGTTCTAACGCTTCTTAAGTCGCGATATCGCATCTCATTTCTATGTTTCATAATAAGATATAATATTCATTGTGCAGTGTTATGTATACCTCGTATTCATCTCAACAGAATTTAAATGCGACACTTCCTTGCTGGGAAATAGCGTTTGCAGATATCTACGTATCGAAGCAATGGAGTTTTAAAGCATCTTAAAACGCTATACCGCATTTCATTTCTGAGATTCAGGATAAGATATAATATTCATTGTGCAGTGTTATGTATACCTCGTATTCGCTTCAAAAGAATGTTAATGCGACACTTCCTTGCTAGGATGTAGCGTTTGTAGATGTCTACGTATCGTAGCAATAGAGTTCTCATGCTTCTCAAAACGCGATGTCACATCTCATTTCTACGTTTAATGATAAGATATAATATCCAATACGAAGTGTTATGTATTCCTTGTCCACACTTAAAACAAATGTAAATTCGTCACTTGCTTCCTAACAAATAGCGTTTCCAGATGTCTACGTAACGAAGCAATAGGCTTCTAATGCTCCTTAATACGAGATGTCGCATCTTATTTCTATGTTTCATGTTAGGATACAATATTCATTGCGAAGTGTCATGTATACCTCATTTTCTCTTCAAAATGATGTAAATGCGACACTTCCATGCTAGGAAGTAGCGTTTCCAGATGCCTACGTATCGAAGCAACAGAGTTCTAATGCTTCTTAAAACGGGATATCGCATCTCATATCTATGTTTCATGATAAGGTATAATATTCATTGCGAAGTGTCATGTATACCTCACATACACATCGGATGAATGTAAATGCGACACTTCCTTGCTAGGAAATAGCGTTTGCAGATGTCTACGTATCGAAGCAATAGTGTTCTACTGCTCCTTATATCGCGATATCGCATCTCATTTCTATGTTTCATGATAAGATATAACATTCATTGTGCAATGTTATGTATACTTCGTATTCACTTGAAAAGAATGTAAATGCGACACTTCCTTGCTAGGAAGTAGCGTTTACAGATATCTACGCATCGGTGCAATAGAGTTGTAATGCTTCATAAATCGTCATATCGCATCTCATATCTACGTTTCATGATAAGATATAATATTCATTGCGAAGTGTCATGTATACCTCGTACTCACTTCAAAATAATGTACATGCGTCACTTCCTTGTTAGGAAGTAGCGTTTGCAGATGTCTACATATCGAAGCAATAGAATTCTAATGCTTCTTAAATCGCCATATTACATCTCATATCAATGTTTCATGATAAGATATAATATTCATTGTGGAGTGCTATGTATACCTCGTATTCACTTCAAAAGAATGTAAATGCGACACTTCCTTGCTAGGAAATAGCGTTTGCAGATGTCTACGTTTCGTGGCATTAGAGTTCTAATGCTTCTCAAAACGCGATATCGCTTCTCATTTCTATGTTTCATGATAATATATAATATTCATTGCGAAATGTCATGTATACCTCGCATACACTTAAAATGAATGAAAATGCGACACTTCCATCCTTGGAAATAGAGTTTGCAGATGTCTACATATCGAAGAAATAGAGTTCTAATGCTTCTTAAATCGCGATATCGCATCTCATTACTATGTTTCATGATAATATATAATATTCATAGCGAAGTGGCATGTATACCTCGTATTCACTTCAAAAGAATGTAAACGCGACACTTCCTTGCCAGGAAATAGCGTTTGCAGATGTCTACGTATCGTAGCATTAGAGTTCTAATGCTTCTCAAAACGCGATATCGCTACTCATTGCTATGTTTCATGATAATATATAATATTCATTGCGAAGTGTCATGTATACCTCGTATTCACTTCAAAAGAATGTAAATGCGACACTCCCTTGCTTGGAAATAGCGTTTGCAGATATCTACGTATCGTAGCAATAGAATTCTAATGCATCCTAAATCGTCATATCGCATCTCATTTCTATGTTTCATGATAATTTATAATATTCATTGCTAAGTGTCATGTATACCTCTCGCATACACTTCAAATGAATGTGAATGCGACAGTTCCTTGCTAGGAAATAGCGTTTGGAGATATCTACGTATCGAAGCAATAGATTTCTAATGCTTCTTATATCGCGATATCGCATCTCATTTCTATGTTTCATGATAAGATATAATATTCATTGTGCAGTGCTATGAATACCTCGTATTCACTTCAAAAGAATGTAAATGCGACACTTCCTTGCTTCGAAATAGCGTTTGCAGATGTCAACGTATCGAAAAAATAGAGTTCTAATGCTTCTTAAATCGCGACATCGCATCTCATTTCTATGTTTCATGATAAGATATAATATTCATTGTGCAGTGTTATGTATATCCCGTCTATACTTCAAATTGAATGTAATTGCGACACTTCTTTGCTTGGAAATAGCGTTTGTAGATTTCTACGTATCGAAGCAATAGATTTCTAATGCTTCTTAAATCGTCATATCGTATCTCATTTCTATGTTTCATGATAAGATATAATATTCATTGTGCAGTGTCATGTATATTTCGTATTCACTTCAAAAGAATGTAATCGCGACACTTCCTTGCCAGAAAGTAGCGTTTGCAGATGTCTACGTATCGTAGCATTAGAGTTCTAATGCTTCTCAAAACGCGATATCGCTACTCATTGCTATGTTTCATGATAATATATAATATTCATTGTGGAGTGTTATGTATACCTCGTATTCACTTCACAAGAATGTAAATGCGACACTCCCTTGCTTGGAAATAGCGTTTGCAGATATCTACGTATCGTGGCATTAGAATTCTAATGCTTCTCAAATCGCGATATCGCATCTCATTTCTATGTTTCATGATAAGATTTAATATTCATTGCGAAGTTTCACTTGTACCTCGTATTCACTTCAAAGGAATGTAAATGCCACACTTTCTTGCTAGGAAATAGCGTTTTCAGGTGTCTACGTATGGAAGCAATACAGCTCTAATGGTTCTTAAAACGCGATATCGCATCCCATTCCTATGATTCATGATATGATATAATATTCACTGCGAAGTGTTACGTATACCTGGACCACACTTCAAAAGAATGTGAATGACACACTTGCTTGCTAGAAAATAGCGTTTCCGGATCTCTACGTATCGAAGCAATAGAGTTGTAATGCTTCTTAATTCCCGTAATCGCATCGCAGTTCTATGTTTCATGATAAGATATAATATTCATTGCGAAGTGTTGTGTATACCTCGTCAGAACTTCAAAAGAATGCAAATGCCACTCTACCTAGCTAGGAAATGCGTTTCCAGATGTCTGCGTACCGAAGCAATAGAGTTCTAATGCTGCATTAATCGCGATATCGCATCACAATACGATGTTTCAAGATAAGATATAGTATTCATTGCGAAGTGTTAAGTATACCTGGTCTACACTTCAAAAGAATATAAATGCCACACATCCTTGCTAGAAAATGCAATTCTATATATCTACGTATCGAAGCAATAAAGTTCTAATGCTTCTTAAAACGCGATATCGCCTCGCGGTTCTATGCTTCATGATAAGATATAATATACATTGCGAAGTGTTAAGTATAAATCGTTTACATTTCTAAAGAATGTAAACACCACACTTCCTTGCCAGGAAATGCGTTTCCAGATGTCTGCGTATCGAAGCAATGGAGTTCTAATGCTTCCTAAAACACGATATCGCATCGCACTTCTATGTTACATGATAAGATATAATGTTAATTGCGTAGTGTCATGTATACCTCGTATTCGCTTCAAGAGAATGTAAATGCGAATCTTCCTTGTTAGGAAATAGCGTTTGCAGATGTCTACGTATCGTAGCAATAGATTTCTAATGCTACTTAAATCGCGATATCGCATCTCACTTGTATGTTTCGTGATAAGATATAATATTCATTGCGAAGTGTCATGTATACCTCGCAAACACTCCAAACGATTGTAAATGCGACACTTCCTTGCTAGGAAATAGCGTATTCAGATGTGCACGTATCGTAGCAATAGAGTTCTAATGCTACTTAAATCGCGATATCGCAACTCATTTCTACGTTTCGTGATAAGATATAATATTCATTGCGAAGTGTCATGTACACCCCGTATTCACTTCAAAAGAATGTAAATGCGACTATTGCTTGCTAGGAAATAGCGTTTGCAGATGTCTACGTATCGTAGCAATAGATTTCTAATGCTACTTAAAACTCGATATCGCATCTCTCTCCTATGTTTCGTGATAAGATATAATGATCTTTGAGATGTGTCATGTATACCTCGTATTCACTTCAAAAGAATGTAAATGCGAATCTTCCCTGCTAGGAAATAGCGTTTGCAGATGCCTACGTATCGTAGCAATAGCGTTCTAATGCTTCATAGATCGCGATATCGCATCTCATTTCTATGTCTCGTGATAAGATATAATATTCATTCCGAAATGTCATGCATACCACGAATTCCCTTCAAAAGAATCTAAATGCGACACTTCCATGCTAGGAAATAGCGTTTGCAGATAGCTGCGCATCGAGGCAATAGGGATCTAATGCTTCTTAAAACGCGATATCGCATCTCTCTACTATGCTCGAGGATAAGATATAAAATTCATTGCGAAGTATCATGTATACCTCGTATTCACTCCAAACGAATGTAAATGCGACACTTCCTTGCAAGGAAATAGCGTATTCAGATGTCTACGTATCGTAGCAATAGAGTTCTAATGCTACTTAAATAGCGATATCGCATCTCATGTCTATGTATTGTGATAAGATATAATATTCATTGCGAAGTTTCATGTATACCTCGTATTCACTTCAAAAGAATGTAAATGCGACTATTCCTTGCTAGGAAATAGCGTATTCAGATGTCTACGTATCGTATCAATAAAGTTCTAATGCTACTTAAATCGCGATATGACACTTCATTTATATGATTTGTGATAAGATATAATATTCATTGCGAAGTGTTATGTATACCTCGTATTCACTTCAAAACAATGTAACTGCGACACTTCCATGCTAGGAAATAGCGTTTGCAGATGTCTCCGCATCGATGCCATAGACTTCTAATGCTTCTTAAAACGCGATATCGCATTTCACTTCTATGTTTCATGATAAGATATAACATTCATTGCGAAGTGTCATGTATACCTCGCATTCACTACAAAAGAATGAAAATGCTACACTTCCATGCTAGGAAATAGCGTATTCAGATGTCTACGTATCGTAGCAATAGAGTTCTAATGCTACTTAAATCGGGATATCGCTTCTCATTTCTATGTTTCGTGATAAGATATAATATTCATTGCGAAGTGTCATGTATACCTCGTATTCACTTCCAAAGAGTGTAAATGCGACATTTCCTTGATAGGAAATAGCGTTTGCTGATGTCTATGTATATTAGCAATAGAGTTCTAATGCTACTTAAATCGCGATATCGCATCTCATTTATATGTTTCGTGATAAGATATAATATTCATTGCGAAGTGTCATGTATACCTCGTATTCACTCCAAACGAATGTAAATGCGACATTTCCTTGCTAGGAAATGGCGTATTCAGATGTCTACGTATCGTAGCAATAGATTTCTAATGCTACTTAAATCGCGATATCGCATCTCTTTTCTATATTTCGTGATAAGATATAATATTCATTGCGAAGTGTCATGTATACATCGTATTCACTTCAAAAGAATGTAAATGCGACTATTGCTTGCTAGGAAATAGCGTTTGCAGATGTCTCCGCATCGAGGCCATAGAGTTCTAATGCTGCTTGAAACGCGATATCGCATCTCTCTCCTATGTTTCATGATAAGATATAATATTCATTGCGAAGTGTCATGTACACCTCGTATTCACTTCAAAAGAATGTAAATGCGACACTTCGATGCTAGGAAATAGCGTCTGCAGATGTCTCCGCATCGAGGCCATAGAGTTCTAATGCTTCTTAGAACGCGATATCGCATCTCTCTTCTATGTTTCATGAAAAGATATAATATCCATTACGAAGTGTAATGTATACCTCGTATTCTCTCCAAACAAATGTAAATGCGACACTTCCTTGCTAGGAAATGGCGCTTTCAGATGTCTACGTATGGTAGCAATAGATTTCTTATGCTACTTAAATCGCGAAATCGCATCTCATGTCTGTGTTTCGTGATAAGATATAATATTCATTGCGAAGTGTCATGTACACCCCGTATTCACTTCAAAAGAATGTAAATGCGACTATTGCTTGCTAGGAAATAGCGTTTGCAGATGTCTACGTATCGTAACAATAGATTTCTAATGCTACTTAAAACTCGATATCGCATCTCTCTTCTATGTTTCGTGATAAGATATAATGTTCTTTGAGAAGTGTCATGTATACCTCGTATTCACTTCAAAAGAATGTAAATGCGAATCTTCCCTGCTAGGAAATAGCGTTTGCAGATGCCTACGTATCGTAGCTATAGAGTTCTAATGCATCATAGATCGCGATATCGCATCTCATTTCTATGTTTCGTGATAAGATATAATATTCATTGTGGAGTGTTATGTATACCTCGTATTCACTCCAAAGGAATGTAAACGCGAAACTGCCTTGCCAGGAAATAGCGTTTGCAGATGTCTACGTACCGTAGCATTAGAGATCTAATGCTTCTCAAAACGCGATATCGCTTCTCATTACCATGTTTCATGATAATATATAATATTCATTGTGGAGTGTTATGTATACCTCGTATTCACTTCAAAAGAATGTAAATGCGACACTTCCTTGCTAGGAAATAGCGTTTGCAGATGTCTACGTATCGAAGCAATAGAGCTCTAATGCTTCTTAAAACGGGATATCGCATCTCATTCCTATGTTTCATGATAAGATATAATATTCATTGCGAAGTGTCATGTATACCTCGCATACACTTGAAATAAAAGTAGATGCGACACTTCCTTCCAAGGAACTAGAGTTTGCAGATGTCTACGTATGGAAGCAATAGAGTTGTAATGCACCTTTGAACGCGATATAGCCTGCCATTGCCATGTTTGATGATAATATATAATACTCATTGCGAAGTGTCTTGTATACCTCGGACACACATAAATGAATGTAAATGCGACTCTCCGTTGCTATTAATTAGCGTTTGCAGATGGCTTAGTATCGCAGCAATAGTGTTCCAATGCTTCTTAAAACGCGATATCGCATCTCATTTCTATGTCTCATGATAAGATACGATATTCATTGCTAAGTGTTATGTATTCCTCGTCTACAATACAAATGAATGTAAATGCGAGGCTTCCTTGCTAGGAAGTAGCGTTACCAGATGTCTATGTATCGAAACAATAGAGTTCTAATGCTTCTTAAAACGAGATGTCGCATCTCATTTCTATGTTTCATGATTTGAGACAATATTCATTGCGAAGTGTTATGTATTCCTCGCCTACACTTCAAACGATTGCAAATGCGAAACTTCCATTCTAGGAAATTACGCTTCGAGATGTCTGCGTATCGAAACAATAGAGTTCTAACGCTTCTTAAGTCGCGATATCGCATCTCATTTCTATGTTTCATAATAAGATATAATATTCATTGTGCAGTGTTATGTATACCTCGTATTCATCTCAACAGAATTTAAATGCGACACTTCCTTGCTGGGAAATAGCGTTTGCAGATATCTACGTATCGAAGCAATGGAGTTTTAAAGCATCTTAAAACGCTATACCGCATTTCATTTCTGAGATTCAGGATAAGATATAATATTCATTGTGCAGTGTTATGTATACCTCGTATTCGCTTCAAAAGAATGTTAATGCGACACTTCCTTGCTAGGATGTAGCGTTTGTAGATGTCTACGTATCGTAGCAATAGAGTTCTCATGCTTCTCAAAACGCGATGTCACATCTCATTTCTACGTTTAATGATAAGATATAATATCCAATACGAAGTGTTATGTATTCCTTGTCCACACTTAAAACAAATGTAAATTCGTCACTTGCTTCCTAACAAATAGCGTTTCCAGATGTCTACGTAACGAAGCAATAGGCTTCTAATGCTCCTTAATACGAGATGTCGCATCTTATTTCTATGTTTCATGTTAGGATACAATATTCATTGCGAAGTGTCATGTATACCTCATTTTCTCTTCAAAATGATGTAAATGCGACACTTCCATGCTAGGAAGTAGCGTTTCCAGATGCCTACGTATCGAAGCAACAGAGTTCTAATGCTTCTTAAAACGGGATATCGCATCTCATATCTATGTTTCATGATAAGGTATAATATTCATTGCGAAGTGTCATGTATACCTCACATACACATCGGATGAATGTAAATGCGACACTTCCTTGCTAGGAAATAGCGTTTGCAGATGTCTACGTATCGAAGCAATAGTGTTCTACTGCTCCTTATATCGCGATATCGCATCTCATTTCTATGTTTCATGATAAGATATAACATTCATTGTGCAATGTTATGTATACTTCGTATTCACTTGAAAAGAATGTAAATGCGACACTTCCTTGCTAGGAAGTAGCGTTTACAGATATCTACGCATCGGTGCAATAGAGTTGTAATGCTTCATAAATCGTCATATCGCATCTCATATCTACGTTTCATGATAAGATATAATATTCATTGCGAAGTGTCATGTATACCTCGTACTCACTTCAAAATAATGTACATGCGTCACTTCCTTGTTAGGAAGTAGCGTTTGCAGATGTCTACATATCGAAGCAATAGAATTCTAATGCTTCTTAAATCGCCATATTACATCTCATATCAATGTTTCATGATAAGATATAATATTCATTGTGGAGTGCTATGTATACCTCGTATTCACTTCAAAAGAATGTAAATGCGACACTTCCTTGCTAGGAAATAGCGTTTGCAGATGTCTACGTTTCGTGGCATTAGAGTTCTAATGCTTCTCAAAACGCGATATCGCTTCTCATTTCTATGTTTCATGATAATATATAATATTCATTGCGAAATGTCATGTATACCTCGCATACACTTAAAATGAATGAAAATGCGACACTTCCATCCTTGGAAATAGAGTTTGCAGATGTCTACATATCGAAGAAATAGAGTTCTAATGCTTCTTAAATCGCGATATCGCATCTCATTACTATGTTTCATGATAATATATAATATTCATAGCGAAGTGGCATGTATACCTCGTATTCACTTCAAAAGAATGTAAACGCGACACTTCCTTGCCAGGAAATAGCGTTTGCAGATGTCTACGTATCGTAGCATTAGAGTTCTAATGCTTCTCAAAACGCGATATCGCTACTCATTGCTATGTTTCATGATAATATATAATATTCATTGCGAAGTGTCATGTATACCTCGTATTCACTTCAAAAGAATGTAAATGCGACACTCCCTTGCTTGGAAATAGCGTTTGCAGATATCTACGTATCGTAGCAATAGAATTCTAATGCATCCTAAATCGTCATATCGCATCTCATTTCTATGTTTCATGATAATTTATAATATTCATTGCTAAGTGTCATGTATACCTCTCGCATACACTTCAAATGAATGTGAATGCGACAGTTCCTTGCTAGGAAATAGCGTTTGGAGATATCTACGTATCGAAGCAATAGATTTCTAATGCTTCTTATATCGCGATATCGCATCTCATTTCTATGTTTCATGATAAGATATAATATTCATTGTGCAGTGCTATGAATACCTCGTATTCACTTCAAAAGAATGTAAATGCGACACTTCCTTGCTTCGAAATAGCGTTTGCAGATGTCAACGTATCGAAAAAATAGAGTTCTAATGCTTCTTAAATCGCGACATCGCATCTCATTTCTATGTTTCATGATAAGATATAATATTCATTGTGCAGTGTTATGTATATCCCGTCTATACTTCAAATTGAATGTAATTGCGACACTTCTTTGCTTGGAAATAGCGTTTGTAGATTTCTACGTATCGAAGCAATAGATTTCTAATGCTTCTTAAATCGTCATATCGTATCTCATTTCTATGTTTCATGATAAGATATAATATTCATTGTGCAGTGTCATGTATATTTCGTATTCACTTCAAAAGAATGTAATCGCGACACTTCCTTGCCAGAAAGTAGCGTTTGCAGATGTCTACGTATCGTAGCATTAGAGTTCTAATGCTTCTCAAAACGCGATATCGCTACTCATTGCTATGTTTCATGATAATATATAATATTCATTGTGGAGTGTTATGTATACCTCGTATTCACTTCACAAGAATGTAAATGCGACACTCCCTTGCTTGGAAATAGCGTTTGCAGATATCTACGTATCGTGGCATTAGAATTCTAATGCTTCTCAAATCGCGATATCGCATCTCATTTCTATGTTTCATGATAAGATTTAATATTCATTGCGAAGTTTCACTTGTACCTCGTATTCACTTCAAAGGAATGTAAATGCCACACTTTCTTGCTAGGAAATAGCGTTTTCAGGTGTCTACGTATGGAAGCAATACAGCTCTAATGGTTCTTAAAACGCGATATCGCATCCCATTCCTATGATTCATGATATGATATAATATTCACTGCGAAGTGTTACGTATACCTGGACCACACTTCAAAAGAATGTGAATGACACACTTGCTTGCTAGAAAATAGCGTTTCCGGATCTCTACGTATCGAAGCAATAGAGTTGTAATGCTTCTTAATTCCCGTAATCGCATCGCAGTTCTATGTTTCATGATAAGATATAATATTCATTGCGAAGTGTTGTGTATACCTCGTCAGAACTTCAAAAGAATGCAAATGCCACTCTACCTAGCTAGGAAATGCGTTTCCAGATGTCTGCGTACCGAAGCAATAGAGTTCTAATGCTGCATTAATCGCGATATCGCATCACAATACGATGTTTCAAGATAAGATATAGTATTCATTGCGAAGTGTTAAGTATACCTGGTCTACACTTCAAAAGAATATAAATGCCACACATCCTTGCTAGAAAATGCAATTCTATATATCTACGTATCGAAGCAATAAAGTTCTAATGCTTCTTAAAACGCGATATCGCCTCGCGGTTCTATGCTTCATGATAAGATATAATATACATTGCGAAGTGTTAAGTATAAATCGTTTACATTTCTAAAGAATGTAAACACCACACTTCCTTGCCAGGAAATGCGTTTCCAGATGTCTGCGTATCGAAGCAATGGAGTTCTAATGCTTCCTAAAACACGATATCGCATCGCACTTCTATGTTACATGATAAGATATAATGTTAATTGCGTAGTGTCAATGTATACCTCGTATTCGCTTCAAGAGAATGTAAATGCGAATCTTCCTTGTTAGGAAATAGCGTTTGCAGATGTCTACGTATCGTAGCAATAGATTTCTAATGCTACTTAAATCGCGATATCGCATCTCACTTGTATGTTTCGTGATAAGATATAATATTCATTGCGAAGTGTCATGTATACCTCGCAAACACTCCAAACGATTGTAAATGCGACACTTCCTTGCTAGGAAATAGCGTATTCAGATGTGCACGTATCGTAGCAATAGAGTTCTAATGCTACTTAAATCGCGATATCGCAACTCATTGCTACGTTTCGTGATAAGATATAATATTCATTGCGAAGTGTCATGTACACCCCGTATTCACTTCAAAAGAATGTAAATGCGACTATTGCTTGCTAGGAAATAGCGTTTGCAGATGTCTACGTATCGTAGCAATAGATTTCTAATGCCTACTTAAAACTCGATATCGCATCTCTCTCCTATGTTTCGTGATAAGATATAATGATCTTTGAGATGTGTCATGTATACCTCGTATTCACTTCAAAAGAATGTAAATGCGAATCTTCCCTGCTAGGAAATAGCGTTTGCAGATGCCTACGTATCGTAGCAATAGCGTTCTAATGCTTCATAGATCGCGATATCGCATCTCATTTCTATGTCTCGTGATAAGATATAATATTCATTCCGAAATGTCATGCATACCACGAATTCCCTTCAAAAGAATCTAAATGCGACACTTCCATGCTAGGAAATAGCGTTTGCAGATAGCTGCGCATCGAGGCAATAGGGATCTAATGCTTCTTAAAACGCGATATCGCATCTCTCTACTATGCTCGAGGATAAGATATAAAATTCATTGCGAAGTATCATGTATACCTCGTATTCACTCCAAACGAATGTAAATGCGACACTTCCTTGCAAGGAAATAGCGTATTCAGATGTCTACGTATCGTAGCAATAGAGTTCTAATGCTACTTAAATAGCGATATCGCATCTCATGTCTATGTATTGTGATAAGATATAATATTCATTGCGAAGTTTCATGTATACCTCGTATTCACTTCAAAAGAATGTAAATGCGACTATTCCTTGCTAGGAAATAGCGTATTCAGATGTCTACGTATCGTATCAATAAAGTTCTAATGCTACTTAAATCGCGATATGACACTTCATTTATATGATTTGTGATAAGATATAATATTCATTGCGAAGTGTTATGTATACCTCGTATTCACTTCAAAACAATGTAACTGCGACACTTCCATGCTAGGAAATAGCGTTTGCAGATGTCTCCGCATCGATGCCATAGACTTCTAATGCTTCTTAAAAACGCGATATCGCATTTCACTTCTATGTTTCATGATAAGATATAACATTCATTGCGAAGTGTCATGTATACCTCGCATTCACTACAAAAGAATGAAAATGCTACACTTCCATGCTAGGAAATAGCGTATTCAGATGTCTACGTATCGTAGCAATAGAGTTCTAATGCTACTTAAATCGGGATATCGCTTCTCATTTCTATGTTTCGTGATAAGATATAATATTCATTGCGAAGTGTCATGTATACCTCGTATTCACTTCCAAAGAGTGTAAATGCGACATTTCCTTGATAGGAAATAGCGTTTGCTGATGTCTATGTATATTAGCAATAGAGTTCTAATGCTACTTAAATCGCGATATCGCATCTCATTTATATGTTTCGTGATAAGATATAATATTCATTGCGAAGTGTCATGTATACCTCGTATTCACTCCAAACGAATGTAAATGCGACATTTCCTTGCTAGGAAATGGCGTATTCAGATGTCCTACGTATCCGTAGCAATAGATTTCTAATGCTACTTAAATCGCGATATCGCATCTCTTTTCTATATTTCGTGATAAGATATAATATTCATTGCGAAGTGTCATGTATACATCGTATTCACTTCAAAAGAATGTAAATGCGACTATTGCTTGCTAGGAAATAGCGTTTGCAGATGTCTCCGCATCGAGGCCATAGAGTTCTAATGCTGCTTGAAACGCGATATCGCATCTCTCTCCTATGTTTCATGATAAGATATAATATTCATTGCGAAGTGTCATGTACACCTCGTATTCACTTCAAAAGAATGTAAATGCGACACTTCGATGCTAGGAAATAGCGTCTGCAGATGTCTCCGCATCGAGGCCATAGAGTTCTAATGCTTCTTAGAACGCGATATTCGCATCTCTCTTCTATGTTTCATGAAAAGATATAATATCCATTACGAGTGTAATGTATACCTCGTATTCTCTCCAAACAAATGTAAATGCGACACTTCCTTGCTAGGAAATGGCGCTTTCAGATGTCTACGTATGGTAGCAATAGATTTCTTATGCTACTTAAATCGCGAAATCGCATCTCATGTCTGTGTTTCGTGATAAGATATAATATTCATTGCGAAGTGTCATGTACACCCCGTATTCACTTCAAAAGAATGTAAATGCGACTATTGCTTGCTAGGAAATAGCGTTTGCAGATGTCTACGTATCGTAACAATAGATTTCTAATGCTACTTAAAACTCGATATCGCATCTCTCTTCTATGTTTCGTGATAAGATATAATGTTCTTTGAGAAGTGTCATGTATACCTCGTATTCACTTCAAAAGAATGTAAATGCGAATCTTCCCTGCTAGGAAATAGCGTTTGCAGATGCCTACGTATCGTAGCTATAGAGTTCTAATGCATCATAGATCGCGATATCGCATCTCATTTCTATGTTTCGTGATAAGATATAATATTCATTCCGAAATGTCATGCATACCACGAATTCCCTTCAAAAGAATGTAAATGCGACACTTCCATGCTAGGAAATAGCGTTTGCAGATAGCTGCGCATCGGAGGCAATAGGGATCTAATGCTTCTTAAAACGCGATATCGCATCTCTCTACTATGCTTGAGGATAAGATATAATATTCATTGCGAAGTGTCATGTATACCTCGTATTCACTCCAAACGAATGTAAATACGACACTTCCTTGCAAGGAAATAGCGTATTCAGATGTCTACGTATCGTAGCAATAGAGTTCTAATGCTACTTAAATCGCGATATCGCATCTCATTCCTATGTTTCGTGATAAGATATAATATTCATTGCGAAGTGTCATGTATACCTCGTATTCACTTCAAAAGAATGTAAATGCGACTATTCCTTGCTAGGAAATAGCGTATTCAGATGTCTACGTATCGTATCAATAAAGTTCTAATGCTACTTAAATCGCGATATGACACTTCATTTATATGTTTTGTGATAAGATATAATATTCATTGCGAAGTGTCATGTATACCTCGTATTCACTTCAAAACAATGTAACTGCGACACTTCCATGCTAGGAAATAGCGTTTGCACATGTCTCCGCATCGATGCCATAGACTTCTAATGCTTCTTAAAACGCGATATCGCATTTCACTTCTATGTTTCGTGATAAGATATAATATTCATTGTGAAGTGTCATGTATACCTCGTATTCACTTCATAAAAATGTAAATGCGACTATTGCTTGCTAGGAAATAGCGTTTGCAAATGTCTACGTATCGTAGCAATAGAGTTCTAATGCTACTTAAATCGCGATATCGCATCTCATTTATATGTTTCGTGATAAGATATAATATTCATTGCGAAGTGTCATGTATACCTCGTATTCACTTCAAAAGAATGTTAATGCGACGTTCCCATCCTTGGGAATATCGTTTGCAGATGTCTACTTATCGCAGCAAAATGGTCCTAATGCTTCTTAAAACGAGATGTCGCATTTCATTTCTATGTTTCGTGATAAGGTATAATATTCATTGCGAAATGTCATGTAGGCATCGTATTCACTTCAAATGAATGTAAATGCGACACTTCCTTGCTAGGAAATAGCGTTTGCATATGTCTTCGTATCGTAGCAATAGACATCTTGTGCTTCTTAAAACACGATATCGCATCTCACTCCTATCTTTCATGATATGATATAATATTCATTGCGAAGTGTCATGTATACCCAGTATTCACTTCAAAAGAATGTAAATGCGACGTTTCCATCCTAGGAAATAGCGTTTGCAGATGTCTACGTATCGTAGCAAAAGAGTCCCAATGCTTCTTAATACGAGATGTCACATTTCATTTCTATGTTTGGTGATAAGATATAATATTTATTGCGAAGTGTCATGTATACCTGGTACTCACTTCAAAAGAATGTAAATGCGACACTTCCTTGCTAGGAAATAGCGCTGCAGATGTCTACGTATCGTTGCAACAGCGTCCTGACACTTCTTAAAACGGGATATCGCATTTCATTCCTATGTTTCATGACAAGATATAATATTCATTGCGAAGTGTAATGTGTTCCTCGTATTCACTTCAAATAATTGTAAATGCGACACTTCCTTACTAGCAAATAGCGACAGCAGATGTCTCCGTATCGAAGCAATAGAGTTCTAATGCTTCTTAAATCGCGATATCGCATCTCATTTCTATGTTTCATGATAAGATTTAATATTCATTGCGAAGTTTCACTTGTACCTCGTATTCACTTCAAAGGAATGTAAATGCCACAATTTCTTGCTATGAAATAGCGTTTTCAGGTGTCTACGTATGGAAGCAATACAGCTCTCATGGTTTTTAAAACGCGATATCGCATCCCATTCCTATGATTCATGATATGATATAATATTCACTGCGAAGTGTTACGTATACCTGGTCCACACTTCAAAAGAATGTAAATGACACACTTGCTTGCTAGAAAATAGCGTTTCCGGATCTCTACGTATCGAAGCAATAGAGTTGTAATGCTTCTTAATTCCCGTAATCGCATCGCAGTTCTATGTTTCATGATAAGATGTAATATTCATTGCGAAGTGTCATGTATACCTCGTATTCACTCCAAACGAATGTAAGTGCGACACTTCCTTGCTGGGAAATAGCGTATTCAGATGTCAAAGTATCGTAGCAATAGAGTTCTAATGCTACTTAAATTGCGATATCGCATCTCATTTCTATATTTCGTGATAAGATATAATGTTCATTGCGAAGTGTTATGTATACCTCGTATTCACTCCAAACAAATGTAAATGCGACACTTCCTTGCTAGGAAATAGCATTTGCAGATGTCTCCGCATTGAGGCCATAGAGTTCTAAGGCTTCTTAAAACGCGTTATCGCACCTCACTTCTATGTTTCATGATAAGATATAATATTCATTGCGAAGTGTCATGTATAACTCGTATTCACTTCAAAAGAATGTAAATGCGACTATTTCTTGCTAGGAAATAGCGTTTGCAGATGCCTACGTATCGTAGCAATAGAGTTGTAGTGCTTCTCAGAACGCGATATCGCATCTCATTTCTATGCTTCATGATAAGATATAATATTCATTGCGAAGTGTCATGTATGCCTCGATTTCACTTCACAAGAATGTAAATACGACACTTCCTTCCTAGGAAATATTGTTTGCAGATGTCTACATATCACAGCAATTGTGTAATGCTTCTTAAAAAGAAATGTCATATTTCATTTCTGTGTTTCGTAATAAGATATAATATTCATTGTGTAATGTTATGTATACCTCGTATTCACTTCAAAATAATGTAAATGCGACATTTCCTTGCTAGGAAATAGCGTCTCCAGATATCTACGTATCGTAGCAATAGAGTGCTAATGCTTCTTAAAGCGCGATGTCGCGTCCCATTTCAATGTTTTTTGATAAGATAAAATATCCATTGCGATGTGTCATGTATACCTCATATTCACTTCAAAAGAATGTAAATGTGACACTTCCATGCTAGGAAATAGCGTCTGCAGATGTCTACGTGTCGAGCCATTAGAGTTCTAATGCTTCTTAAAACGCGATATCGCATCTCACTTCTATCTTTCATGATAAGATATAATATTCATTGCGAAGTGTCATGTAAACCCAGTATTCACTTCAAAAGAATGTAAATGCGACTATTGCTTGCTAGGAAATAGCGTTTGCAGATGTCTACGTATCGTAGCAGTAGAGTTCTAATGCTACACAAATCGCGATGTCGCATCTCATTTATATGTTTCGTGATAAGACATAATATTCATTGCGAAGTGTCATGTATACCTCGTATTCACTTCAAAAGAATGTAAATGCGACACTTCCATGCTAGGGAATGCGTTTCCAGATGTCTAGGTATCGAAGCAATGAAGTTTTAATGCTCCTTAAATCGCGATAACGCATCACACTTCCATGTTTCACGATAAGACATAATATTCATTGCGAAGTGTTGTGTATACCACGTGTGCACTTCAAAAGAATGTAACTGCAACACTTCCTTGCTACAAAAGACGTTTCCAGATGTCCACGTATCGAAGCAATAAAGATTTAATGCTCCTTAAAACGCGATAACGCATCTCATTTCCATGTTTCATGATAAGACATAATATTCACTGCGAAGTGTAATGTGTACATTGTCTATACTTCAAAAGAATGTAAATGCCACACTTCCTTCCTAGGAAATGCGTTTCTAGAGGTCTACGTATCGATGCAATGGAGTTCTAATGCTTCGTAAACCGCGAAATCGCATCGCTGTTCTATGTTCCATGATAATATATAATATTCATTGCGAAGTGACATGTGTACCTCGTATTCACTTCAAAAGAATGAAAATGCGACACTTCCATGCTAGGAAATAGCGTCTGCAGATGTCTACGCGTCGGGGCAATAGAGCTCTAATGCTTCTTACATCGCGATATCGCATCTCATTTCTATGCTTCGTGATAAGATACAATGTTCATTGCGAAGTGTCATGTATACCTCGTATTCACTTCAAGAGAATGTAAGTGCGAATCTCCCTTGCTAGGAAATAGCGTTTTCAGATGCCTACGTATCGTAGCAGTAGAGTTCTAATGCTTCTTAGATCGCGATATCGCACCTCATTTCTATGCTTCGTGATAAGATACAATGTTCATTGCGAAGTGTCATGTATACCTCGTATTCACTTCAAGAGAATGTAAGTGCGAATCTCCCTTGCTAGGAAATAGCGTTTTCAGATGCCTATGTATCGTAGCAGTAGAGTTCTAATGCTTCTTAGATCGCGATATCGCACCTCATTTCTATGCTTCGTGATAAGATACAATGTTCATTGCGAAGTGTCATGTATACCTCGTATTCACTTCAAGAGAA